>NW_026625452.1:14627-15795 GCF_030028575.1 Malurus melanocephalus | reverse complement strand
CACCAATGATGTCACCGAGCCCCACCCGGAGCCTCCCCGGGAACGCGCAGGCGGCACCGAGGATGAGGATGAAGATGAGGAGGAGGARGAAGATTTCTACAGCGCYGAGGAGWTGGTGGCCACCAGGGACGGGAATGGACCCTCCATGAGGGATGAGGGCGATTTCTTCTCCTCGCTGGCCCGGCACGAGCCCGACGTGGCCATGGAGGCGCACGATGAGGCCGGTGAGTCCCGCCTGCGGTGGCGTGGGGTGGGGTTCTTCTGGTCACGGTGTCCATGGTTTTGGAGATGGTGATGGTTCTCTCTTGGTGATGGTGATGGTTCTCCAGAGAACATGGTGATGGTTCTCCAGAGAACCTGGAGATGGTGATAGTTCTCTTTTGGAGATGGTGATGGTTCTCCAGAGAACCTGGAGATGGTGATGGTTCTCCTGGTCATGGTGTCGATGGTTTTGGAGATGGTGATGGTTCTTCTGGTCATGATGTCCACGGTTTTGGAGATGCTGATGGTTCTCCTGGTCACGGTGTCCACGGTTTTGGAGATGGTGATGGTTCTCCTGGTCACGGTGTCCATGGTTTTGGTGATGGTGATGGTGCTCTCTTGGTGATGGTGATGGTGCTCTCTTGGTGATGGTGATGGTGCTCTCTTGGTGATGGTGATGGTTCTCCAGAGAACCTGGAGCTGCTGATGGTTCTCCTGGTCATGGTGTCGATGGTTTTGGAGATGCTGATGGTTCTCCTGGTCATGGTGTCCACGGTTTTGGAGATGGTGATGGTTCTCCTGGTCATGGTGTCGATGGTTTTGGAGATGGTGATGGTTCTCTCTTGGTGATGGTGATGGTTCTCTCTTGGTGATGGTGATGGTTCTCCTGGTCATGGTGTCCATGGTTTTGGAGATGCTGATGGTTCTCTCTTGGTGATGGTGATGGTTCTCCAGAGAACCTGGAGATGGTGATGGTTCTCTTTTGGAGATGGTGATGGTTCTCCAGAGAACCTGGAGATGCTGATGGTTCTCCTGGTCATGGTGTCCATGGTTTTGCAGATGGTGATGGTTCTCTCTTGGTGATGGTGATGGTTCTCCTGGTCATGGTGTTGATGCTCTTGGAGATGGTGATGGTTCTCCAGAGAACTTGGAGATGCTGTTGGTTCTCTGATGGTGATGGCTCTGC
>NW_026625452.1:10426-12712 GCF_030028575.1 Malurus melanocephalus | reverse complement strand
TGGAGATGGTGATGGTTCTCTTTTGGAGATGGTGATGGTTCTCCCCTGGAGATGGTGATGGTTCTCTTTTGGTGATGGTGATGGTTCTCTTTTGGAGATGGTGATGGTTCTCTCCTGGAGATGGTGATGGTTCTCTCCTGGAGATGGTGATGGTGCTCTCATGGAGATGGTGATGGTTCTCTTTTGGTGATGGTGATGGTTCTCTCCTGGAGATGGTGATGGTTCTCTCCTGGAGATGATGATGGTTCTCTTTTGGAGATGGTGTTGGTTCTCTTTTGGAGATGGTGATGGTTCTCCCCTGGAGATGGTGATGGTTCTCCCCTGGAGATGCTGGTGGTTCTCCTGTTTTTGGTGATGGCTCTCTCCTGGAGATGGTGATGGTTCTCCCCTGGAGATGGTGATGGTTCTCTCCTGGAGATGCTGATGGTTCTCCCCTGGAGATGCTGATGGTTCTCTCCTGGAGATGGTGATGGTTCTCTCATGGAGATGGTGATGGTTCTCCAGAGAACTTGATGATGGTGATGGTTCTCTTTTGGTCATAATCATGGTTCTCCTGGTCATGGTGTCGATGGTTTTGGAGATGGTGATGGTTCTGCAGAGAACTTGGTGATGGTGATGGTTCTCCAGAGAGCTTGGAGGACTTGGAAAGTGTTGGTTCTCTCCTGGAGATGGTGGTGGTTCTGCAGAGAACCTGGAGAGGATGTTGGTTCTCTCTTGGCATTGGCTCTCCTGGAGATGATGTTGGTTCTCTGATTGTGATGGTTCTCCAGAGAACTTGGAGAGAATGTTGGTTCTCTTTTGGAGATGGTGTTGGTTCTCTTTTGGTCATAATCATGGTTCTCCAGAGAACTCGGGATTTGGAGGATATTGGTTCTCTTTTGGTGATGCTGATGGTTCTCCTGAGAACTTGGAGGACTCCTGCTGTTGGTTTTCTCTTGATGTTGACTCTTGGTGTCGATGTTGGTTCTCTCGTGCTGTTGGTTCTGGAGATGGTGATGGTTCTGGTGGTGGTTGAGATGGTTTTGGTTCTCCTGGTCTTGGTTCTCCTGGAGACACCGTTGATTCTCCTGGAGATGATTTTGGTTCTGGAGATGGTGGTTTGGGGTGGTTAGAGCCATTTTTGGGGTGTTTGAGCCATTTTTGGGGTGGTTTGAACCATTTTTGGGGTGGTTTGAGCCATTTTTGGGGTGNGATGGTTCTCTTTTGGTGATGGTGATGGTTCTCTTTTGGTGATGGTGATGGTTCTCTCCGGGAGAATGGTGATGGTTCTCCAGAGAACCTGGAGATGGTGATGGTTCTCCTGGTCATGGTGTCGATGGTTTTGGTGATGGTGATGGTTCTCCAGAGAGCTTGGAGGACTTGGAAAGTGTTGGTTCTCTCTTGGTGATGGTGATGGTTCTCCAGAGAACTTGGAGGTGATGTTGGTTCTCTCTTGGCATTGGCTTTCCTGGAGATGATGTTGGTTCTCCTGGTGACGGTGATGGTTCTCCAGAGAACTTGGAGATGATGATGGTTCTCTTTTGGAGATGGTGTTGGTTCTCTTTCGGTGATGGTGATGGTTCTCTCCTGGAGATGGTGATGGTTCTCTCCTGGAGATGGTGATGGTTCTCTCCTGGAGATGGTGATGGTTCTCTCCTGGAGATGGTGATGGTTCTCTTTTGGAGATGCTGATGGTTCTCCAGAGACCTTGGAGAAGATGTTGGTTCTCTGATGGTGATGGTTCTCTCCTGGAGATGGTGATGGTTCTCATGGTCACGGTGTCAATGCTTTTGGAGATGATGATGGTTCTCTTTTGGTGATAATTCCCCAGAGAACTTGGAGAAGATGTTGGTTCTCTCTTGGCATTGGTTCCTGGAGATGCTGATGGTTCTCCTGGTGGTGGTTGAGATGCCATTGGTTCTCCTTGTGTTGTTTCTCCTGGAGATGGTTTTGGTTCTGGAGGTGCCGTTGGTTCTCCTGGAGATGCTGTTGACTCTTGGAGATGGTTTTGGTTCTCATTTGGAGATGGTTTTGTCTCTCCTGGAGATGGTTTTGATTCTTCTGGAGGCTTTGGTTCTGGAGATGGTTTTGGTTCTAGAGATGGTTTCGGTTCTGGAGATGGTTTTGGTTCTGGAGATGGTTTTGGTTCTGGAGATGGTTTTGGTTCTGGAGATGGTTTTGGTTCTTCTGGAGATGGTTTTGGTTCTACTGGAGATGGTTTTGTCTCTCCTGGAAATGGTTTTGTCTCTCCTGGAGATGGTTTTGTCTCTCCTGGAGATGGTTTTGGTTCTCCTGGACATGGTTTTG
>NW_026625452.1:6394-7972 GCF_030028575.1 Malurus melanocephalus | reverse complement strand
GCGGCCGCCCTTCCCCCGGAGCTCTCCCGGCGTTTCCTGGGACCCCCCGAGCCTCGAGGAAAGCACTTTAGCACCCCAAAACTGCCGAGACCCCCCTCAACCTCCCCAGGACAACCAGGAGCAAAAACACCCCCCAAAAACCCCCAAACGGCGCCGAGAACGGCCGGAAAAACCCCCCAGGAAAAACCCCGAGCCTCTTTTCGAGGAAAAACCCCAAAAAACTGCCGGGAATTTCCGCAAATCCCAAATCAAACCCAAACCGGCGGAAATTTCCCGTCGGAAAGCGGCGTCGGAGTGGCCGGCGGCGAAACGCTCGTGGACGGTGAACGTGGCCGAGGATTCGCTGTCGTTGGAACCCTGCGCCTCTTTCCAAACGGAATTCCGGGATTTTTCATTCCCGGARGAACCGGAAAAACCCCCGGAATCCATCGGGGACGAGGAAAACCCCGGCGTTTTCACCTGCATCGAGTGCAGCATTTATTTCCGCAAAAAAGAACATTTGATGGAGCACGTCCTGCAGCACAACCGCGCCGGCGCCGAGCCCTCCGGATTTTCCTGCGGGGAATGCGGTTGGAATTTCGGAGATTCCGCCTCTTTGGAACGGCACCGGCGGCTGCACCAGGAATCCCGGGAGAAAATCATCGAGGAAATCCAAAAACTGGACGGGGAATTCGCCGACGAGGGCAGGGAAGCGCGGCTGCAGTGCCCCAAATGCGTTTTCGGCACCAACTCGTCCAAGGTTTTCGTGCAGCACGCCAAGATGCACGTCAAGGAGAGGAAGGAAGGGGGTGTTAAAAATTCCTCGGGKGTTTTCGGGGAGATTCGGGAAAATCCTGGGTTTTATAAAGCCGAGGAATTTCGGGAAAGCAGCGGTTTTTATAAATCTGATGAATTCCGGGAAAACCCCACGCTGGAATTCCGGGAAAATCTCCACCTCTACAAACCCGAGGAATTCCGGGAAAACCCTCCCGCCTTTTACAAATCCGAGGAAATCCAGGAAAACCCCGCTTTTTACAAATCCGACCAATTCCGGGAAAATTTCTACAAATCCGACGAATTCCGGGAAAATTTTTACAAACCCGASGAATTCCCGGCGGAAACTCCCGGCAAATCCCCGACCTGCTGCGTCCTCTGCGGGTTCCCGGCGCCCACCGAGCACATCCTCCAGGAGCACGTCCGCTACGCCCATTCCCGATTTTCCTGGGATCCCCAAATTTTCTCCGACGATCCCGACCGCCCGGGCACCAGCCGCGATTTYGCCGAACCCGAATTTTTCGGCAAAACCGAGCGGGTTTTTCCCGTTTCGCCGCGGGATTTTTCGCCCCGTTACGATCCCGGTTTTTCTCCCGCTCGCTCTCGGGCGGATAAAAAGGATTTGGCGGCGTCCGGGAGGAAAACGGCGCCGTACCCSAAAAATTTGGGATTTGCGGCGTTTTCCTCGGTGAAATCCTATTCCCACTCCGCTCTGAGGAAGAGAGCGGCCACCCCGCGGCTCGAAGGGGACGGTGACATCACCCAGGGGTGGCATTGGGGTGACAATGACAACAACGAYGATGACACCATGGAGGTGACACCTGC
>NW_026625452.1:0-1174 GCF_030028575.1 Malurus melanocephalus | reverse complement strand
GAGCAGAGCTTCTCCTTCCAGAAGCAGAAGAAGAAAGGTTGGAGCTTTTGGGGTTCCTGAGAGGTTTTTTGTGTTTTTTGGGGTTCCTGAGAGGTTTTTTTTGGGAATTCTGGGGTTCCTGCAGGTTGTTTTGAGGGTTTTGGAGGGTTTTAGGGGGTTTTGGGGGTTGGGTTTGGGGTTTTAGAGCTGAGGAGGTCAAGGCCATCGAGCAGAGCTTCTCCTTCCAGAAGAAGAAGAAGAAAGGTTGGAGGTTTTTGGGGTTCCTGAGGGCTTTTTTTTGGGGGAATTTTGGGATTCCTGAGAGTTTTTTGTGGAGTTTTTGTGATTTTTTGGCAAATTTTGGGTGTTTTTCGAGGTCAGGTTTGGGGGATTTTGGGGCCAAGGAGGTCAAGGCCATCAAGGAGAGCTTCTCCTTCCAGAAGAAGAAGAAAGGTTGGAGATTTGGGGTTCCTGAGATTTTTTTTTGGAGTTTCAGGGTTCCTGAGAGGTTTTTTGGGGTTCCTGGAGGTTGTTTTGGGGGTTTTGGAGGGTTTTAGGGGGTTTTGGAGGTTGGGTTTGGGATTTTGGGGCCGAGGAGGTCAAGGCCATCGAGCAGAGCTTCTCCTTCCAGAAGAAGAAGAAGAAAGGTTGGAGGTTTTTGGGGTTTCTGAGGGTTTTTTGGGGACTTTGGAGGTTTTTTAATGGGGTTTTTGTGGATTTTGGTCATTTTTATTGGTTTTTTTTGTACATTTCTCTGAATTTCACTGATTTCCACCCATTTTTTTTTTCCCAGTGGCCAACTTTGACCCGTCGACGTTCAGCCTGATGGGGTGGATTTGGGTCAATTTTGGTGTTTTTTGGCGTATTTCAGTGGTTTTTTAATGGATTTTAATGGGGTTTTTTGCAGGTTTTTTGTGGATTTTTATAGATTTTTCAGGATTTCACTAATTTCCACCCATTTTTTTTTCCCAGTTGCCAACTTTGACCCGTCGACGTTCAGCCTGATGGGGTGGATTTTGATGGGGGTTTTGTGGTTTTTTAACAGATTTTGACGGGGATTTCGTGGATTTTGGTCATTTTTAATGGAATTTTTTGTAGATTTTTCATGATTTTGATGATTTTTTACCTCTCTTCTCCCTTTCAGTGGCCAATTTTGACCCGTCGACGTTCAGCCTGATGGGGTGGATTTGGGTGG
>NW_026625451.1:10508-12320 GCF_030028575.1 Malurus melanocephalus | reverse complement strand
AATTTTGGGGCATTTTTGGGATTTTCGATAAATTTTTGGGTTTTTTTGAGGGATTTGGAGGAATTTGGGGCGATTTGGGGGTGATTTGGGTGAATTTTGGGGGTTTTGTGAGGGATTTGGGGCATTTCGGGGTCCAATTTTGGGATTTTGGGGCAATTTGGAGGTTTTTCTGAGGGATTTTGAGGGGATTTGGGGCATTTTGAGGGGATTTGAAGCGATTTTGGGGTTTTTTGCGATTTTTTGTGGGATTTTGAGGCGATTTTGAGAGTTTTGTGAGGGATTGAGGGGTCTGGGGTAGAATTTTGGGCAATTTGGGGATTTTTTTGAGGAATTTTGGGGGATTTTGAGGCGATTTTGGGGCATTTTGAGTTTTTTTGAGAAATTTTGAGGGTTTTTTGAGGGGTTTTGAGGGGATTTGGAAGAATTTGGAGGAATTTGGGGCAATTTTGGGGTTTTTTTGAGGAATTTTGGGGGATTTCGAGGCGAATTTGGGGCATTTTGATTTTTTTGAGGAATTTTGAGGTTTTTTGAGGGGATTTGGAGGAATTTGGAGGAATTTGGGGTGATTTTGGGGAATTTGGGGCAATTTTGGGACAATTTTGAGGGATTTGGGGTCGTCCCAAAGGTTCTGTGACGGAATTTGGGGATTTTTGGGGCATTTTTGGGGAATTTGGGGGTTTTTTGAGGGGATTTGAGGAAATTTGGGGGGTTTGGGGTCAAATTTTGGGATAATTTGGGCAATTTTGGGGCATTTTGGGGAATTTTGGAGGAATTTTTGGGTTTTTTGTGAGGTCTGGGGTCAGATTTTGGGCGATTTTGGACAATTTTGGGGCAATTTGAGGTTTTTTTGAGGGATTTTGGGGGTTTTGATGGATTTTGGGATTTTGTGAAGGATTTTGGGGATCTGGGGTCGGATTTCGGACAATTTTGGGAATTTTAGGGGATTTTTAGGGTCTGTGATCAAATTTGAGGGATTTGAGGGTCCGGGGTGGAATTTTGGGGGATTTTGGAGAAATTTTGGGAGGATTTGGGGGGAATTTTTGGGTTCTGTGAGGGGATTTTGTGACAATTTTGAGGAATTTTGGGAAATTTGGGCAATTTTGGGGCATTTTGTGGTTTTTTTGAGGAATTTTGGGGGTTTTGATGGATTTTGGGGTTTTGTGAAGTATTTTGGGAATCTGGGGTCGGATTTTGGGCAATTTTGGGGCATTTTGGGGGATTTTTGGGGTCTGTGATCAAATTTGAGGGATTTGAGGGTCCGGGGTGGAATTTTGGGGGATTTTGGGTCAATTTTGGGGAATTTGGGGCAAATTTGGGGAATTTTGTGGGGTCTGTGAGAGCATTTTGGGGGAATTTGAGTGGATTTTGAGGTTTTTGTGGGGTCTGAGGTCAAATTTGGGGAATTTTGGAAAATTTTTGGGCAATTTTGGGGCATTTTATGGGGTCTGAGGGGATTTTGGGGAATTTTGGAGGAATTTGGGGGTTTTGGTGGGGTCTGGGGTCAAATTTTGGGGGAATTTGGGCAATTTTGTGGGAGCTGAGAGGATTTGGGTGGTTTGGGGTCAGATTTTGGGGGAATTTGGGCAATTTTGGGGCATTTTGTGGATTTTTTTGAGGGATTTTGGGGGTTTTGATGGATTTTGGGGATCTGGGGTCGGATTTTGGGCAATTTTGGGGCATTTTGGGGGATTTTTTGGGGTCTGGGATAAAATTTGAGGGATTTGGGGGTCCGGGGTGGAATTTTGGGGGATTTTGGGTCAATTTTGGGGAATTTGGGGCAATTTTGGGGGAATTTTGTGGGGTCTGTGAGGG
>NW_026625451.1:6601-9198 GCF_030028575.1 Malurus melanocephalus | reverse complement strand
AGGGATTAATTAGCACATCCAGAAGGGGTTTAACCCCATTTTCTCACCCCCATTTTATGGTAAATTGGGGTTAATTAATTAATTGCTCATTAATTAGCCCCAGAACGGCTGAAAAATGGGTTAATTACCCCCTGATCAATTAATGTGTCTCATTAATTAATTAGGGGTTAATTAGCACATCCAGGARCTTTTTAACCCCTTCCAATCCCATTTTCCAATTCTTTTTTATGGCTAATTAAGGTTTAATTACCCCCGGGGTTGATTAATTAGTCCTGGTGTGGGTTAATTATCAACATGATCAATTAATGAGAACTCTAATTAATTAATTAAGAGATTAATTAACGCAAATCTGAGGCTTTTAACCCTTTCCAATCCCATTTTCCACCCCATTTAATGGCAAATTTTGGCTTAATTAATTAACTCCTCATTAATTAACTCTCCTGGAGGACGGGATGTATTAATTAGCGCCGTCTGTGATTAATTAATCAGGGTTAATTAAGGGCCATGGGGGAGCTGAGTGACCTGGACCGGCAAATCGAGCAACTGCGGCGCTGCGAGCTGATCAAAGAGAGCGAGGTGAAGGCTCTGTGCGCCAAAGCCAGGTAATTAATGAGTAATTAGTGATTAATTAGTGATTAATTAATGCCTTCATTGAGCCCTGAGTGACTGGCAATGATAGCCCAATTAATACCTTCATTAACCCCTCATTAACGGCTGATCAAAGAGAGCGAGGTGAAGGCTCTGTGCGCCAAAGCCAGGTAATTAATTAATTGATTAATTAGTGATTAATTAATGATTAATTAATGCCTTCATTGAGCCCTGAGTGACTGCTAATGATAGACCAATTAACGGCTTCATTAACCCCTCATTAACCCCTCATTAACGGCTGATCAAAGAGAGCGAGGTGAAGGCTCTGTGCGCCAAAGCCAGGTAATTAATGGGTTAATTAATAATTAATTAGTGATTAATTAATGCCTTCATTGAGTCCTGAGTGACTGCTAATGATAGACCAATTAACACCCTCATTAACCCCTCATTAACGGCTGATCAAAGAGAGCGAGGTGAAGGCTCTGTGCGCCAAAGCCAGGTAATTAGTGATTAATTAATGGTTAATTAGTGATTTATTAGTGATTAATTAATGCCTTCATTGAGCCCTGAGTGACTGGTAATGATAGCCCAATTAATGCCATCGTTAATGGCTTCATTAACCCCTCATTAACGGCTGATCAAAGAGAGCGAGGTGAAGGCTCTGTGCGCCAAAGCCAGGTAATTAATGAGTAATTAATGGTTAATTAATGATTAATTAGTGATTAATTAATGTCTAATTAACCTGGATTGACTGATAATGATAGTCCAATTAACCCCTTCATTAATGGCTTCATTAACCCCTCATGAACCCCTCATTAACGGCTGATCAAAGAGAGCGAGGTGAAGGCTCTGTGCGCCAAAGCCAGGTAATTAATGAGTAATTAGTAATTAATTAGTGATTAATTAATGCCTTCATTGAGCCATGATAGACTGGTAATTATAGACCAATTAGCGCCTCATTAACCCCTCATTATCGGCTCATGAAAGAGGTGAAGGCTCTGTGCGCCAAAGCCAGGTAATTTGTGATTAATTAATGATTAATTAGTGATTAATTAGTGCATTATTAACCCTGATTGACTGGCAATGCTAGCCCAATTAATGCCATCGTTAACGGCTTCATTAACCCCTCATTAACGGCTGATCAAAGAGAGCGAGGTGAAGGCTCTGTGCGCCAAAGCCAGGTAATTAATGAGTAATTAATGATTGATTAGTGATTAATTAATGTCTGATTATCCTGGGAATGAATGATTATTATAGACCAATTAACGGCTTCATTAACCCCTCATTAACGGCTGATCAAAGGGAGCGAGGTGAAGGCTCTGTGTGCCAAAGCCAGGTAATTAATGAGTAATTAGTGATTAATTAGTGATTAATAAATGCCTTCATTGAGCCCTGAGTGACTGGTAATTATAGACCAATTAATGGCTTCATTAACGCCTCATTAACGGCTCATCAAAGAGAGCGAGGTGAAGGCTCTGTGTGCCAAAGCCAGGTAATTAATGGGTTAATTAATCATTAATTAATGCCTTCATTGACCCCCGATTGACTGTAATTATAGCCTAATTAACCCCTTCATTAATGCCTTAATTAGCCCATTAACCACTCATTAACGGCTCATTAAGGAGATGAGGTGAGGGCCCTGTGCACTCCAAAGCTCGGTAATTAACACGTTTATTAGTGATTAATTAATGTCTGATTAACCCCAATTAACTCATCTTTAACCCCTAATTAGCAGCTTAATTAGCACCTTCATCAACGCCTCGTTAACCCCTCATTAAGAGCTCATCAGAGGTCAAGGCCCTGTGCACTCCAAAGCTCATTAAGGCGTTAATTAATGATTAATTAGTGTCTGATTAACTGATAATGATAGCCCAATTAACGCCTTCATTAACGCCTTAATTAATCCCTCATTAACCCCTCATTAAGGTCTCATTAAGGAGATGAGGTCAAAGCCCTGTGCACTCCAAATCTCGTTAATTAACACGTTTATTAGTGATTAATTAATGTCT
>NW_026625451.1:2995-5714 GCF_030028575.1 Malurus melanocephalus | reverse complement strand
GGAAAAATCGGGAATTTGGGGAAAAAAATAGGGAAAAAAAATCAGAATTTGGGAAAAATTTGGGGATTTTAAGGGAAAAAATTGGGAATTTTAGAGGGAATTTTTGGGGGAAAATTGGGGATTTTGGGGGAAATACTGCAAATTTTAGAGGGAATTTTGGTTGAAAAATTTGGGATTTTGGGGAAAAAATTGGAATTTGGGGAAAAAATTTTGGGGGAAATTTTGGGATTTTGGGAATTTTGGGAAAAAATTGCAGATTTTTTTTCAAAAAAATGGGGATTTTGGGGAACTTTGGGGGGAAAATTGGGCAATAATTGGGAAAAAATTGGTGGAAAAATGGGAAAAAATGGGAAAATTGGGATATTTTGAGGCATTTTGGCTGATTTTGGGTTGATTTTGGGATAATTTGGGTGATTTAGGTTGATTTTGGGATATTTTGGAATTATTTGGGATATTTTGGGTGATTTTGGGACATTTTGGATGTTTTTGGGATATTTTGGAATTTTTTCGGATATTTTGGGTGATCTTAGGATATTTTGGATGATTTTGGGATATTTTGGAAGGTGTTGGGGTAATTTAAGAACATTTTCGGATATTTTTGGTTAATTTTGGGGTATTTTGGGAAGGAATTTGGGTATTTTGGGGTATGTTGAGGAATTTCTGGATATTTTGGGTTAATTTTGGGTGTTTTTGGGTTTCCAGGTGTGCGGAGACATCCACGGACAGTTCTATGACCTCAAAGAGCTGTTCAGGGTGAGTGACCCCCGAGTGACCACCTGTCAATCACCTGTCACCTGTCAATCACACATCACTCACCTGTCAATCACCCATCACTCACCCGTCAATCACCCATCGCTCACCTGTCAATCACCCATCACTCACCCATCACTCACCTGTCAATCACCTGTGCCCCACCCCTCACCAATCGCTCACCTGTCACTTGTCAATCACCCATCACTCACCTGTCACTCACCCATCGCTCACCTGTCAATCACCCATCACTCACCTGTCACTCACCTGTCAATCACCCATCACTCAGCTGTCAATCACCCATCACTCGGCTGTCAATCATCCATCACTCACCTGTCAATCATATGTCACTTGTCAATCACCCATCACTCACCCATCACTGAGCTGTCAATCACCCATCAATGAGCTGTCAATCACCCATCACTCACCTGTCAATCACCCATCACTCACATATCACCTGTCAATCACCCTTCACTCACCTGTCACCTGTCACTCCCGTTTCACCTGTCAATCACCCATCCCTCACCTATCACCCATCACTCACCTGTCAATCACCCATCACTGAGCTGTCAATCACCCATCACTGAGCTGTCAATCACCCATCACTCAGCTGTCAATCACCCGTCACTCACCCGTCAATCACCCATCACTCACCTGTCAATCACCCATCACTGAGCTGTCAATCACCTGTCACTCACCCGTCAATCACACATCACTCACCCGTCACTCACCCATCGCTCACCTGTCAATCACCTGTCACTCACCTGTCAATCGCATATCACATGTCACTCACCTGTCAATCACCCGTCACTCACCTGTCAATCATCTGTGCCCCATCCCTCACCTGTCACTCACCTGTCATTCACCCATCACTCACCTGTCAATCACCCATCACTCACCTGTCACTCACCCGTCACTCACTTGTCACTCACCCGTCAATCACCCATCACTTAGCTGTCAATCACCCATCACTCACCTGCTGCTCACCCGCCAATCACCCATCAATCACCCGTCAATCACCTGTCAATCTCCAATCATCTGTCACCTGTCTATCACCCATCACTCACCTGTCAATCACCCATCACTCGGCTGTCAATCACCCATCACTCAACTGTCAATCACCCATCACTCACCCATCACTCACCTGTCAATCACCCATCACTCAGCTGTCAATCACCCATAACTCACCCGTCAATCACCCATAACACACCTGTCAATCACCCATCCCTCACCTATCACCCATCACTCCCCCATCAATCACCCGTCACTCACCCATCAATCATCCATCACCTGTCCCTCACCTGTCACCTGTCAATCATCTGTCAATCACCCATCACTGAGCTGTCACTCACCCGTCACTGAGCTGTCAATCATCTCTCCCCAGGTGGGCGGGGACGTCCCCGAGACCAATTACCTGTTCATGGGGGACTTCGTGGATCGGGGATTCTACAGCGTGGAGACATTCCTGCTGCTGCTGGCACTGAAGGTGACATTGGGGACATTGGGGACAGTGGGGACATTGGGGACATTGGGGATAGTGGGGACAGTGGGGACATCATTGGGGACATTGGGGACAGTGGGGACATTGGGGACATTGGGGACAGTGGGGACATTGGGGATTCTACAGCGTGGAGACATTCCTGCTGCTGCTGGCCTTAAAGGTGACATTGGGGACATCATTGGGGACATTGGGGACATTGGGGACATTGGGGACACTGGGGACATCATTGGGGACATTGGGGACAGTGGGGACATTGGGGACATTGGGGATTCTACAGCGTGGAGACATTCCTGCTGCTGCTGGCACTGAAGGTGACACTGGGGACATCATTGGGGACATTGGTGACACTGGGGACATTGGGGACATTGGGGACATTGGGGACATTGGGGACAGTGGGGATTCTACAGCGTGGAGACATTCCTGCTGCTGCTGGCATTAAAGGTGACATTGGGGACAGTGACAGGGACA
>NW_026625451.1:0-1499 GCF_030028575.1 Malurus melanocephalus | reverse complement strand
TAGCGCAAATGAACCCAAAATTGATCTGAATGGACCCACAGGTGAGACAGGGGAGGAGAAATTCCTGTAAAAAATGGTAAAAAAATGGCTGAAAACTGCCCAAAAATGGCCCAAATCCACCCAAAATCCATCCAAAGTGACCCAAATCCATCCCAGGTGAGACAGGTGAGGGGAAATTCTTGAGAGAAATGGTGAAAAAATGGCTCAAAATGACCCAAAAATGGCTCAGATTGAGCCCAAAATTGGGCTGAATGGACCCAAAATCCATCCCAGGTGAGACAGGTGAACCCGACAGGTGAGGGGAAATTCCCACAGAAAGAACCAAAAAATGGCTCAAATCCATCCAAAGTGACCCAGAATTTTACAGAATGGACCCAAAATCCATCCCAGATGAGACAGGGGAGGGGAAATTCCCAAAAAAGGGGCAGAAGTGACGCAAAATGACCCAAAAATGGCTCAGATTGAGATAAAATTCACACAAAATGAACCCAAAGTGACCAAGAATTGACCCCAGGGGGTACAGGTGAGAAATTACTGCAAAAAATGGGTCAGAAATGGCTCAAAAGTGGCTCAAAAATGGCCCAAACCACCCAAAATTGGGCTGAACGGACCCAAAATCCATCCCAGGTGAGACAGGGGAGGGGAAATTCCCATGAGAAATGGCTCAAAACTGCCCAAAAATGGCTCAAATTGACCCAAATTTGGGCTGAATTGACCCAGAATCCACCACAGGGAACACAGGTGAGACAGGAGAGGGAAATTACTGTGAGAAACAACGCAAAAATGGCTCAAAATGACCCAAAAATGGCTCAGATTGACCCCAAATCCACCCAAAATTGGGCTGAATGGACCCAAAATCCATCCCAGGTGAGACAGGGGAGGGGAAATTCCCGTGAGAAACGGTAAAAAAATGGCTCAAAAATGGCTCAGAATGAGCCCAAATGCACCCAAAGTGACCCAGAACACATCCCAGGTGAGGGGAAATTGCTGTGAAAAATAAGGCAGAAATAGCTCAAAAGTGGCTGAAAATCACCCCAAAATGGCCCAAATCGACCCAAAACTCAGCCAAAGTGACCCAAACCTCATCCCAGGTGAGACAGGGGAGGAAAAATTCCCAAAAAAATGGGGCAGAAATGGCTCAAAACCGCCCAAAAATGGCTCAGATTGAGCCGAAATCCACCCAAAATTGGGCTGAATGGACCCAAAATCCATCCCAGGTGAGAACAGGTGACACAGGTGATAAAATATTCCCCAAAAAATGGGGCAAAAATGGCTCAAAACCACCCAAAAATGGCACAAATTGACCCAAAATCCATCCAAAGTGACCCAAAATCCATCACAGGTGAAACAGGGGAGGGGAAATTCCCATAAAAAATGGGGCAGAAATGGCTCAAAACCACCCAAAAATGGCCCAAAATTTTACAGAATGGACCCAAAATCCATCCCAGGAGAGATAGAGGAGAGGAAATGGTCACTCTGGTCACTCAGGGGTCACTCAG
>NW_026625450.1:8760-11419 GCF_030028575.1 Malurus melanocephalus | reverse complement strand
ATCAAAAGGAGAGGATAAAAGGATCAAAAGAGGATGAAAACACTGCTGGGCTTTACCTGCAGGGCGGGGCAGAAGTTGGAGGTGTCGTTGGGGTTGTTGTAGTCGTAGTCCTCAATCCCAGCCTCGTTATCCAAGGTACCGGTCCCAAGCGACTCCAAACTCTGGCTGAGCTGCAGGGACAGGAAAATCCTCAAAATTCCTGCAGCAAATGCTGGGCCTGTGCCTTTGTCCCCTTTTCCCCTTCGAGGTGACACCACAAAATCGCCAGCCCTGAGGGACGTCCCAAAACACTCCCAGAGCATGGAGAAAAGGAGGTTTTGTGCCTGGAATGATTCCCTGGGTGTATCCCCAACAAGCTTTCAGGGCAAGGAATAATTCTTCACCCACCCTGGAGAAAAGGGATTTTGTGCCTGGAATGATTCTCTTATTCCCAGCAGGTTTTTAGGGCAGGAAATAATTTGTCACTTTGGAGAAAAGGAGGTTTTGTGCCAGGAATGATTCCCAGCAGGTTTTTAGGGCAAGGGATAATTCCTCATTTTGAAGAAAATGAGATTTTGTGCCTGGAATTTGTATTCCCAGCAGGCTTTAGGGCAAGGAACAATTCCTCACCTTGGAAAAAAGGAGATTTTGTGGCTGGAATTTTATTCCCAGCAGGATTTTAGGGCAAGGAATAATTCCTCACCTTAACCTTGACCTTGAGGAAGAGCTGCAGGATGTTCTGGGGGTCATAGTTGAAGTCTGCAGGGAGTGTGGTGCTCCTGGCCTTCTGGTTCTCCAGGGTGGATTTGGCCAGAGTTATGGATGCCTGAGGAAAGGAATGGAAAATGGACATGGAAAAAAGATCCAGCCATGGAAAAATATCATTTTCTGACAAAAATCATGGGTGTAATCCAGGGAGAGGCTGGGAAAATCTGGGGAACCCCAGAAAATCTGGGGGGGTTGGGGAAAATCCCGGGGGAGCTCGGAAAATCCGGGGGAGCTCAGAAAATCTGGGGGATCCCAGAAAATGTAGGGAATTGCAGGAAAAGGGGGAGCAGGACGGGGCAGGGGCACAGCAGCACCTTGGTCTTACGGAAATGGGACTCAAAGTCAATGTCCTCCTCAAAGTCCAGCCGGAAAACCTTCCGGGGATTCTTCTTCCTGGAATTCTGCTCTGAGCCCATGGTAGCTGGGGGGAATGGGGAAAAGGGGAAATGTGGAAAAGGAAAGGAGCCATCACTGCCTTGGGACAGGGCAAGGACAGACAGCTCATTCCCAACCAGAGCATCCCAACCAGGCAGAGGTCACCTACGAGGATTTCCGCCCTTTTTATGGGAAAGCAGCCAGTGTCGCTCTCAGCTTTGTGCTCTAAAGGAATCAGTGGCTTTTTGGGGAGCAAAAAGTCTGAGTGAGACTTAGATGGGATGTGGGGGAGGAATTCCTCCCTGTGAGARSAGTGAGGGAATTCCCAGAGGAGCTGCSCCATCCCTGGAAGTRTCCAAGGCCAGGCTGGAGCAGCCTGGGATCATGGGATGGGACCCTGGATRGGCTCTGAGGTCCCTCTCACCCCAGAATTTCCCAATTCCCTCCTGGTGGGATGGGACCCTGGATGAGCTCTGAGGTCTCTCCTAACCCTGAATTCCCTGATTCCCTCTGGAGCCACTCTCCCGGACACTCAGGCCTGTCTCTGGACACGCTCTGAGGTTGTTCCCAATCCAGRATTCCCCAATTCCATCCCCRTGGAGMCTCCCACACWTTCACTCCTGAGATTGTGGGATWTGTCCCTGRATGGCCTTTGRCCCCTCCCACCCCAGAATCCCCCAATTCCCTCTGTCTGGACCCACCCTCCTGGACACTCAGTTGTGGGATTGTGGGATTTGTCCCTGGATGAGCTCTGAGGTCCCTCCCACCCCAGAATTCCCATTCCCTCTTGGACACTGACTCCTGGCATTGTGGGATTTGTCTCTGGGTGAGTTTTGAGGTCCMTTCCACCCCAGAATTGCCCATTCTCTCCCTCTGGACCCCTCTCCTGGACACTCACGCCGGTGGCGGGGCCGGAAGCGCCAGTGCTTGGGGCCGGCCCACATGGCCATGGTGCGGGGGCTGAAGTAGGAATATTCCCCGGGGTTCATGGACAGGTGCARGCACATGGTCCCGATGTCTCCCTGCACCAGAGGAGCCCCGTCAGTCCTGGGGAAGGAATGAGAGCTGCTCAGTGAGGCCATTCCCAGGGAATTGATTACCCAGGCAATCCCTGCTCCGGGGATTTTCAACAAACACGGCACTGCAACCCCGCAGTTCTGCTGCCAGAATTCTCTGGTCAAAGTTCCCTTGGGAAGGCAGAGATATCCCAGGAAAACCTTYCTGGATGAGCCCAGATGTGAAGCAGGAAACAGGAAAAACCAACAGAGATCCATAAAATGGAAGCTGTGGGTTGCCACCCCACCCACCTCTGGCGCTGGCTGAAGGTGCTGACGCTGTCTGTGAATTCCCCCATCTTCTCCCCCGCTGTGCTCCGGGGGGAATCGGGCTGGAATTGGGGTTCTGGGATGGRATCGGGCTGGAATTGGGATTCTGGGATGGAATCGGGMTGGAATTCAGCACAGCCATCGCTGTCCTCACTGTCCAGCTCCGCGTTGGGGTCGAACACCTGCTCGCTCCTCTTGAACTTCTCCAGCAG
>NW_026625450.1:6860-8522 GCF_030028575.1 Malurus melanocephalus | reverse complement strand
CCTGCCCCGATCATCCCAAACCTTGCACCAATCCCAAACCCTGCCCAGATCCCAAATCCTGCCCCAACCATCCCGAATCCAATCCCAACCATTCCAAACCCTGCCCCAAGCATCCCAAATCTAGTCCAAACCATCCCAAATCCTGCCCTGATCCCAAACCCTGCCCCAACCATCCCAAATCCAGTCCCAATCATTCCAAACTCTGCTCCAATCCTGAACCCTGCCCCAGCCACCCTGAGTCCTGCACCAATGCAAAGTCCTGTCCCAATCATCCCAAACCCTGCACCACTCCCAAATCCCACACCAATCCCAAACCCTGCCCAGCTGGCACCGCATCCCTGCAGTTTGGGAGCCAGGGAGAGACCCCAAACCCGCAGAATTCCCACTTTTCCAGCAGCCTGAGCAGGATCAGAACCCTGGTGCCCAAAGGGAACAATCACCCAGGAAAACACTGAAAGGAGCTGGCGAGGAGCAGGAAAAGCACAGAAAATGGATTAAAAAGGCCGGAATTCACCTTTCAGATCTGCCACTCTGACAGGATCCGAGCTGGGCAGGGTCAGGGACTCTGAGGAGGGCAGGGGGAYGATCTTGGCAGCGAACAGGAGGCGGCTCTGGAAGCTCTGGGTGTGCAGCCCCGTCAGGAAAATGCCYGCACTGCTGCACTCGTCAAAGGAGGCGGCTGCTCTCTGGAACATGGGATCCACCTGTGGGCATGGACAGGCAGGAAGGGTTCTGAGGGGCTCCTGGAAACTCAGATCCCAGGGAAAAGGACCCACAGGTCTCCCTGGATCCCTGCGAGTGTCCCAGGCCTTGCTGGGACTGTGGGAGGTGTTGGGATGAGAGGGGATTTAAGGTCCCTCCCAACCCAAGGCATTCCACAATTCCAGGAGCGGGTTTGGAAGGATATTTTGGGCTGGATATTGGGCAGGAATTCTTCCCTCTCTGCCTCTGGATCCCTGAGAGTGTCCCAGGTCAGGCTGGAGCAGCCTGGGATAGCAGGAGCTGTCCCTGCCCATGGAAAGGGTGGGATCAGATGGGATTTAAGGCCCCTCCCAACCAAAAACCAGTTTGGGATTCCCAATCCGAGGCATTCCACAATTCCAGGAGCTGGTTTGGAAGGATATTTTGTGCTGGATATTGGGCAGGAATTCTTCTCTCTCTGTCCCCGGAAGTGTCCAAGGCCACCATGGAGCAGCCTGGGACCATAGGAAGTGTTGGGATGAGATGGGATTTATGTCCCTGCCAATCCAAGGCATTCCAGGATTCCAGGAGATGGTTTGGGATGGATATTTTGGGCTGGATATTGGGCAGGAATTCTTCCCTCTCCACCCCTGGATCCCTGGAATTGTCCTGGCAGCAGCCTGGGATAGCGGGAGATGTCTCTGCCATGGAAAAGGTGGGATCAGGTGGGATTTAAGGCCCCTCCTAACCCAAACCAGTTTGGGATTCTGGGAAAAACAGGGCCATGAGGGCTCCCCTGCCACTGGGACCAGCAGGATTTGTCCCAGCCCCAAACACCCCTGGAGGCAGCAGGGGCAGCTCCAGGACGAGAATTCCCAGTGCAGAGGGCAGGGATGGGTTTATTCCTCCTCTGGAGCATGGCAAAGGCTGGGATGGAGTTCCTGCAGCCCCTCCTGGGCAAATCCATCCCTGGGAGTGTCC
>NW_026625450.1:0-5080 GCF_030028575.1 Malurus melanocephalus | reverse complement strand
CTGGAAGAGCCCAAGTCTGACTTCCTGAGTTCTCTGCATCCCAAGGAAAGCCAAAGGCAACAGGGAAAGGATTTGTTCTGGAAGCTGTGGGCCCCCCAGGGGGTGTTTTCCCCACAGTTGTTTTGGGTTTTTGGGATCACACCTAAAACTCCTTTGGGAATTGCTGAGTTGAGCAATGGGCAGAAGCAGAAAGGTGCAGGTTTGATCTGCCAAGAGCCACCTCTGCTTCCTTAGGGTCACCCCCTCGAGATCATTCCCTTTTCCCAAATTATGAAGAGGTGAGGGACATGAAACTCCAAGAATTCCGAGTCCCAGACCCTTTTCCAACCCCAGACCCTGCCAGGAAGTTGAAGAACCCCCCAGTACCCCCTTTTCCATCCTTTCCTCAGCTCCATCTGAGGAGTTCATGGAGGCCACATCCCCAAGACCCAGGATTCATCCATCCAGGAATCCCCTTCTCCCTCCCAGCCATTATAGGGARTCTTTTCCCTGGAAAATCCTTGATCCATCCTGGATCAAAACCAGCCCAGCACCAACTCCTTTCCTTTCCCAGCCTTGTTCTGTCACTGTTTTTTACCTCAGAGGCCTCCCAAGTCCTATTTTTACAGAAAATTCCCTTTTGAAGGGGGTTACATCTGAAAGAACTCAGCCTTCTAAAGGATTCAGTGCCTCCAATTCCAACAAAAAGCAGCTGTGCCATCCCTCCCAGGGAGTTTTGGAGTTAGCAGCCTGAGCAGCACTTGAGGTTTCACATTAATTAAGCCTGGGGTTAATTGCCAGGTGGAAATAAAGCAGCAGCAGGGACTCCTCTTACCTGGAAGTTGGTCAGCTCTGAGTTCTTCTGCTTCAGGATCTCGGTCATGTAATCGATCAGGTGCAGCCCAAAGGCRTTTTTGGTGGTGATTTTCTGCAATAAAGCACAGCTGAGGACCCTTTCCCTGGCCAGGGTCACCCTGAGCCCCGGGGGATGCCAGCAGGACTGAGGGGACACTGAACATGTCACTGGGGGAGGGCAGCACCAGCCCRGAGCTGGCCACGGCTTCCTCTGRGAAGAGGTTGGAGAGCTGGGYACAGAACTGTCTGAAATTCARCAGGGCACAGGCAGAGCCTGCACTGGGGAGGGACAACCCTGGACACTGGGGGTGACCTCTGTGGAGCAGGACCTGGGGGACAACAAAGTGTCCCTGCCCAGCAGAGTGTCCTGGGGGCAATGGGATCCTGGCATGCATCAGGAAGAGCATTCCCACAGGTCAGGGAGTGATCCAGCCCCTCTGCCCAGCCCTGAGAGGCACCTCTGGGGTGCTGTGTCCAGCTCTGGGATCACTGGGACAGCAGGGACAGGGAGGGTGACAAAGATGAGGAAGGGCCTGGAGCATCTCAGGAAAGGCTGAGGGTGCTGGGTCTGTTCAGCCTCGGGAAGGGACAGATGAGAAGAGACCTCCATCCCTGTGTCTAAATATCCAAGGGGGAATGGCTGAGGCTGGATCCAGGCTCTGCCCCATGGGCCCAGCCAAGGGACGAGAGGAACGAGCAGGAACTGATGCCCGGGGAGTTCCACAGGAACAKAAAGAACATCTTTCCTGTGATTGCCCAAACAGGCAGCGGAGTCTCTCCCTCACTGGGGATATTCCAGAGCCGTGTGGACACAAYCCATGCGCTGTGGGATGGCCWTGCTGGAGCAGGGATTTGGTCCCTTAACCTGTCCCAGCCCGTGATGCGGGAAATAACCCTATGGCCAAAGCCCACAGTGTTCCAAACCCCGCCCGGACCGCGCCGCCGGCAGACATGAAGCCCCGAGGCACCCCCGACTCACGTTCTCGGTGGAGAGCTTGATGCAGGTGCTGTAGTGCTCCGAGATCTGCGCGTGGCTCCATTGGGGCAGCGGGGGCTGCCAGCTCTCGAACCTGCGGGACACAGCGGTGGCGGTGACCGCGCTCCCCCCTCAGCCCGGGCCCCGCGCACCGACCCTACCTGGCCACGGGGGAGCCGAGGCCCTGCAGCGACGAGTCCACAGCCCTGGAGCGGCGGCGCTGGCGCCTTTCGCGCTCATCGTCGTTGCCGGAGCACTCTGCGAGCACGGGGGTGCCGGGGTTGCCGAGGGCCCGCGGTGCCGGGGAGGCGACCAGAGCAGCGGCGACGCGGGGACTGCGGCCGCTCATGGCTGCGGCACCCGCCGCGCTGARGGGAGCCCTGCCCTCGCTGCGGCCACGCCCACCCCGCGCCTTTTGACCAATCACCGCGCGCTGCTCCCGCCCGACAGCCAATCAGCGCGCGGCACGCCCGCCCCCAAGGCGGGTTTGAATGGCGGCGCGCGCTCAGGGGGCTCGCGCGTGCGCGCGGAGTAACGGTCGTGGGGGGGGGAGGGGCTGCGCTGTGAGGGACCCCCGGGATGAGGGGACACCAGGGATGAGGGGACACCGCCATTCCCCGCCATTTCCCGGCCCTGGGTTGGGATCGGAGCGCTGTCAGCTGCCCCCGGTGCTGCCCCGGCACCCCCCGCACCGGAGGAGGAGGAGCCACCCGAGCAGAGCCGCTTATCCCGGGATCCCGGAACCGCTGAGGTGGGAATCTTTGGGATCGCCGCACCCGAGATGTGCGCGATCCCCATCTCGTCCCCAGCTCAGAGCACCCAGTGCCCTGTCCGGGCCTTCACTGGACACCTCCAGGGGTGGGGACTCCAAACCTCCCTGGGCAGTTCCAATGCTGGAGCCCCGCTTTCTTTCCTTGCGGAAATTCTTGCTGATGTCCCCCCTGCCCAGCCTGAGGCCATTCCCTCTCCTCCTGTCCCTGTTCCCTGGAGCAGAGCCCGACCCCCCCGGCTGTCCCCTCCTGTCAGGGAGTTGTGCGGAGCCACAAGGTCCCCCCTGTTCCCCTTTGCTCCAGGCTGAGCCCCTTTCCCAGCTCCCTCAGCCGCTCCAGCCCCTTCCCAGCTCCGTTCCCATCTCTGGACACGCTCCAGCCCTCAGAGGGTTCCACCATCCCTGGCACTTCCATTCCATCCCTCCTTCCTCGCCAGGAGCGTCCGTTGGCTTCTCCTTGTCCTCCAGTATTACCCTCTATGTGGAAATTTCCCCAGGACACTGCCTGCTCCCTCAAGTTGCTCTGTGGCCCCTCAGGTGCCTTCTGGCCTGACCCTGTGCCCGTTCTGGTGTTCCCTGTGCCCCTCCAGCTGTGTCCCCATATTCCCTGTATCCCTCCAGCTGTGTCCCCATATTCCCCATGCCCCTCCTGGTGTTCCCCATATTCCCCCTGACCCTCCAGATGTGTTCCCACATTCCCTGTGCCCCTCCAGTTGTGTCCCCATATTCCCTGTGACCCTCCAGATGTGTTCCCACATTCCCTGTGCCCTTCCAGCTGTGTCCTCATATTCCTCATGGCTCTCCAGGTGTGCCCACATATTCCCTATAACACTCCAACTGTGTCCCCATATTCCCATAACCTTTCAGGAGTGTCCCCATATTCCCTGTGACACTCCAGCTGTGTCCCCATATTCCCTGTGACACTCCAGGTGTGTGCCCATATTCCCTGCGTCCCTCCAGGTGTATTCCCATATTCCCGTAACTCTCCAGGTGTCTTCTGGGGTTGTATGTGCAGGGCCGGGTCAATCCCTCCTCATTTGGGGCAGTTTTGAGACAATCAGGGTCAGTTTTGGGTGTTACAAACACATAGTTTTGGCTTTTGCAAATGTTAAGATGAGTGCTATGTATGTGTTAAACACATATTGTAGTGTTCTCGCAGAGATTAAAGGTAGATACTACGTTGTAATATTGTCTTATTTGTAGAAAAAGTTTAGTTATGCAGACATAGTTGAGAAAATTATCACCATTTTTCTTTTGTAACTCAGATACAGTTATAGAATATTTGTGGTTAAACTGAAATATTATGATTTGTGACTTAAACATTTCCATAAAGGATATTTTTTATATTGTAGCAAAACTATACAAAAGCTGCAAAGAAAGTCACCAAAAAAACCCTGAATGGCAATGGTCCTTAAAGATAAGAAGCAGCTCAGAGCTGGGGAAAAGAATGCATATTTTCACAAAGATCCTTAGCACCTTCGGGGTGGGGAGGCCATCGCTCCAGGACTATCAACTGCCAGGCCAGCACAGACCCTGACAGTGAAAGGGTGGGGGTGGAAGGAACAGAGGCTTTGGGGAAAAATATCTAATCAGAAGAACTTGTAAAAACATCCATCGTTTGTGGCACAGAGCACCAACCTTCGGATGGATTTATCTACACGGAAAGCTCAGGGGTGTTGGGACCCCTGTTATAAATATTCTCTATCGACAAGAACCATCTGCTGAAGTTGTAGAATAGGGGTCACACAAACATGACCCCAGGAGCATAAAACAAGAAGACAGGTTTAAATATGCATAAATGTCTATGAATAGAGATTAGGCTGATGTAACACAGAATGTATTTAAAGAGGTTTCTATCCATACCCGGTGTGCCTCTGGCAGATGGCCAAGCACCCGACATCGTCTCATTTTGCTTTTATGTACCCTATTGTCACTTATTTAAACCTTTTAAATTTTACCAAGAGAGTGAACCTCGTTTTTCACATGAGGCAATCCCTCCTCATTTGGGGCAGTTTTGTGTCAGTCCCTCCTCATTTGGACCCATTTTGGGTCAATCCCTCCTCATTTGGGGCAGTTTTGTGTCGATCCCTCCTCATCTGGGGCAGTTTTGTGTCAATCCCTCCTCATTTGGACCCTTTTTGGGTCAATCCCTCCTCATCTGGGGCAGTTTTGTGTCCATCCCTCCTCATTTGGGGCAGTTTGGTGTCAATCCGTCCTCATTTGGGGCAGTTTTGTGTCAATCCGTCCTCATTTGGGGCAGTTTTGTGTTGATCCCTCTTCATTTGGGGCAGTTTTGTGTCGATCCCTCCTCATTTGGGGCAGTTTTGTGTAGATCCCTCTTCATTTGGGGCAGTTTTGTGTCGATCCCTGCTCAATTGGACCCATTTTGGGTCAATCCCTCCTCATTTGGGGCAGTTTTGTGTCAATCCTTCCTCATTTGGGGCAGTTTTGTGTCAATCCCTCCTCATTTGGGGCAGTTTTGTGTCAATCCCTCCTCATTT
>NW_026625449.1:9706-12187 GCF_030028575.1 Malurus melanocephalus | reverse complement strand
GGGGTTTTTGGGATGATTTCGGGGGTCCAAGAGTGGTTTTGGGGGGTCTGAGTTTTTTGGGTTTTCTTAGGGAGGTTTTGGGGGTCTGGAGAGGTTTTGGGGGGGCTTAGAGAAAGGTTTTGGGGTGGTTTTTGGGGTATTTTCGGGGATATTTTCAGGGGTATTTCACGGTGCTTTTGGGATATTTTTTAGGGTGAATTCAGGGTGATTTTGGGAGGGATTTTATGAAATTTTTCACGGAGTTCCAGTGCTGCCTTTGCCCGTAAAACTCGCTGCCCTCCCAGGTCACATCGGGACAGTTTTTGGGATATTTTTTGGGGCAATTTTCGGGGATATTTTTAAGATTTTTGGGGATATTTCCACGGGGAAATTTCGTGTTTTTTTCGAGGGTATTTCAATGTTTTTTTCGGGGGGATTTCAGTGTTTTTCTCAGGGGGATTTTCAGGGATATTTCCGCGGGGATTTAATGTTTTCTCAGGGGGATTTCAGTGTTTTTTCAGGAAAATTTCAGTATTTTTTGGGGGGGATCTCGGTGGTTTTTTTGGGGATATTTCCGCAGGTATTTCATGTTTTTCTCGGGGGAATTTTCAGGAATATTTTTGGGGGGATTTTTGGGGATATTTCCGCAGGGATTTCATGTTTTCTTGAGGGAATTTCGCCGTTTTTTTCAGGGAATTTCAATATTTTTCCGGAGGGATTTTGCTACTTTTTCGGGGGGATTTCATGTTTTCTCATGGGAATTTCGTGTTTTCGCGGGGATTTTGCTATTTTTTCGGGGGGATTTTCAGGGATATTGCTGCGGGGATTTCACGTTTTTTCAGGGGGATTTCAGTGTTTTTTCAGGGCAATTTTAAGGGCTATCTCTGCAGGAATTTCGCCTTTTTTTGGGGGTATTTCACTATTTTTTTTGGGAGATTTTCAGGGATATTTCTGCAGGGATTTTATGTTTTCTCGAGGGGATTTTCAGGGACATTTCTGTGGGGATTTCGTGTTTTTTCAGGGGTATTTCGCTATTTTTTGGGGGGGATTTTTAGGGATATTTCTGCGGGGATTTCGTTATTTTTTCATGGGAATTTCAGTGCTTTTTGGGGGGATTTTCGGGGATATCTCCGCAGGGATTTCACGTTTTCTCAGGGGGATTTTCAGGGATATTTCCGCGGGGATTTCATGGTTTTTCAAGTGGATTTAGCTATTTTTTCAGGAGAATTTCAGTGCTTTTTTGGGGGATTTTCAGGGATATTTCCGCGGGGATTTCACGTTTTTTCACGGGGATTTCACTATTTTTTCAGAAGAATTTCAGTATTTTTCTCAGGGGGATTTTCAGCAATATCTCCGTGGGGATTCTGCGTTTTCTCGCACTTTTTTCAGGGGGATTTTCAGGGATATTTCCGCAGGGATTTAATGTTTTCTTGTGGGGATTTCGTGTTTTCGCAGGGATTTCACTTTTTTTTTCGGGGAGATTTTCAGGGATATTTCCACAGGAATTTTATGTTTTCTCGAGGGGATTTTCAGGGATATCTCCACGGGGTTTTCGTGTTTTCTCGGGGGGATTTCTCTATTTTTTCAGGAGAATTTCAGTATTTTTCTCAGGGGGATTTTCAGGAATATTTTCACAGGGATTTCACTTTTCTCGTGGGGATTTCGCTATTTTTTTGGGGTGATTTTCAGGGATATTTCCATGGGGATTTCGTGTTTTTTCAGGGTGATTTTAAGGGCTATTTCTGCAGGGATTCTGCATTTTCTCACAGGGATTTCGCTATTTTTTCGGGGCGATTTTCAGGGATATCTCCGCAGGGATTCCGCGTTTTCTCGCAGGGATTTCGCTCTTTTTTTCAGGGGGATTTTTTTGGATATTTCCATGGGGATGTCACATTTTCTCGAGGGGATTTCACTATTTTTTTCAGAAGAATTTCAATATTTTTCTCAGGGGGATTTTCAGAGATATCTCCGCAGGGATTTCACATTTTCTCGCGGGGATTCCGTATTTTCTCGCGGGGATTTCACATTTTCTCACGGGAATTTCGCTATTTTCTCACGGGGATTTCACTACTTTTCGGGGAGATTTTCAGAGATATCTCCGCAGGGATTTCACATTTTCTCGCGGGGATTTCGCTATTTTTTCAGGGGCATTTTCAGGGATATTTCCGCAGGGATTTCACATTTTCTCGCGGGAGTTTCATATTTTCGTGGGAATTTCGTATTTTCGCGGGAATTTCACTATTTTCCACGGGAATTTCACTATTTTCCGGGGCCATTCCCCCGTTTTTTGGGCCCGTCTCAGGCGTGCTGGCGCCTCCAGACGATGACGGTGCCGCCGGCGTCCCCCGAGGCCAGCAGGGACTCGTCGCAGTTGAAGGCCACGGCCAGCACGGSCGCCCCGTGGCCCTGCAGGGTGTTCACCGTGGCTCGCGCCGCCCGGCCCACGTCGAAAAAATGAACCGAGGCGTCCTCGCTGCCCGTCACTGCCGGGGGACAGCGGGG
>NW_026625449.1:6617-8156 GCF_030028575.1 Malurus melanocephalus | reverse complement strand
CAGCTCCTCAGGGGCTGCTCCCGGTGCCGCGTGGGGAAACTGCGCCGGAGCCGCAGCCCCGGAGCGCCCGCGCCGCCCTCGTCCTCAACAATGCTAGGGAGGGGGAAAAATGACAAAAATCACCCCAAAATACCCCAAAATCACCCAAATCCACCCCAAACTGCCCCAAAAACCCCCGCGCCGCCCTCGTCCTCAATCACACTGGGAATGGGGAAAAATGACAAAAATCACCCCAAAATACCCCCAAAATCACCCAAATCCAACCCAAAATCACCCCAAACCGACCTCGTCCTCAACCACCCTAGGAATGGGGAAAAGGGTTAAAAAATCAGCCCAGTGTCCATCCCAGTCCCATCCCAGTCCCATTCCCAGTCCCTCCCAGTTTATCCCAGTCCCTCCCAGTACCGGAAGAGCAGCAGTCGGTCTGGGCAGGCGTTGACCAGCAGGGACGGGTCCGGTGTCCCCAATGTCCATCCCAGTCGCTCCCAGTCCCATCCCAGTCCATCCCAGTGTCCCCAGTGTCCATCCCAGTCCCATCCCAGTTTATCCCAGTCCATCCCAGTTTATCCCAGTCCCTCCCAGTACCGGAAGAGCAGCAGTCTGTCAGGACAGGCGTTGACCAGCAGGGACGGGTCCGGGGCCTCTCTGCTGGCCCAGGCCCGGGCCGAGAGCGACGTGATGGCACCTCCGGCCTGGACCAGCACCCGCGAGGCTTTGGTCAGGCGGCCTGGGGTGGGGGAGGGGCGAGAGTGACCACCCAGTGTCCACCAGTATCCACCAGTATCACCCAGAGTCCCTCCATAGTGCCCATTGTCCCCCATTGTCCCCAGTGCCCTCCCTGGACCAGCACCCGCGAGGCCTTGGGCAGCCGGCCTGGGGTGGGGGAGGGGCGAGAGTGACCACCCAGTGTCCACCAGTATCCACCAGTATCACCCAGTGCCCACCAGTCCCTCCCAATCCCCCCCCAGTCCATCCCAGTGCTCCCAGTACCGGTTCTGGGGTCGCACAGGAACGATGACACCAATCCCCGATCGTCCCCAATCCCCTCCCAGTCCCATCCCAGTCCATCCCAGTTTGATCCCAGTACCGGTTTCAGGGTCACATAAGAACGATGACACCGATCCCCAATTGTCCCCAATCCCCTCCCAGTATCCCCCAGTCCCTCCCAGTCCCTCCCAGTACCCCCCAGTTTGATCCCAGTCCCTCCCAGTCCATCCCAGTACCTGTCCCCGGGTCGCACAGGAACGATGACACCGATCCCCGATCGTCCCCAATCCCCTCCCAGTCCCTCTCAGTGCCTCCCAGTCCCCTCCCAGTCCCATCCCAGTCTCTCCCAGTCCCTCCCAGTCCCCTCCCAGTCCATCCCAGATTGTTCCAGTCCATCCCAGTCCCCCCAGTACCTGTCCCCGGGTCGCACAGGAACGATGACACCGATCCCCGATCGTTCCCAATCCCATCCCAGTCCATTCCCAGTCCATCCCAGTCCATTCCCAGTCCCTCCCAGTCCCTCCCAGTCCCTCCCAGTCCCATCCCAGTCCC
>NW_026625449.1:5118-6474 GCF_030028575.1 Malurus melanocephalus | reverse complement strand
AGTCCCTCCCAGTCCATCCCAGTACCTGTCCCCGGGTCGCACAGGAACGATGACACCGAGCCCCGATCGTCCCCAATCCCCTCCCAGTCCATCCCAGTCCCATCCCAGTCCCTCCCAGTCCCTCCCAGTCTCTCCCAGTCCCATCCCAGTCCCTCCCAGTCCATCCCAGTCCATCCCAGTTTGATCCCAGTCCATCCCAGTACCTGTTCCCGGGTCACACAGGAACGATGACACCGAGCCCCGATCGTCCCCTGCCCACAGGACGCGTCCGGGGGCGTCGAAGCAAAGGGCGAGGACCCTCCCGGGGAGGCGCCCGGTGCCCCCTCGAGCCGCCTTCCCGGTGGAAATATTGACCACTCGTACCATGTGCCGGGCACTGCCCACCTGGGGGGATGGGGATCATCCTGAGACCCCAAAATCCACCCCAAATCCATCCTGAGAGCCCCAAAATCCACCCCAAAATAACCCAAACCCTGCCCGGTGCCCCCTCGAGCCGCCTTCCCCGTGGAGATGTTCACCACTCGCACCATGTGCCGGGCACTGCCCACCTGGGGGGAATCAGGATCATCCTGAGACCCCAAAATATCCCTGAGACCCCCAAAATCCACCCCAAAATAACCGAAAAATCCCCCAAATCCAACTTGAGACCCAAAAATCCACCCCAAATCCATCTTAAAACCCCCAAAACCCACCCCAAAATAACCCAAACCCATAGAAATCCACCCTGAGATCCCCAATATCCCAACAAAAGTAACCCAAATCCACCCCAAATGCACCCAAAATAAACCAAAAATCCCCAAAACTCCCACTGTGTTCAGCACCCTGACCATGTGCCAGGCACTGCCCACCTGGGGGGACATGGGGATCACCCTGAGACCCCAAAATATCCCTGAGAGCCCCAAAATCCACCCCAAATCCATCCTGAGACCCCAAAATCCCACCCAGAATAACCCAAACACACCAAAATTCATCCCAAAATAACCCAAAAATCCCTAAAGCCCCGTAGTGTTCATCACCCGGACCCTGTGCCGGGCACTGCCCACCTGGAGGGCATCGGGGGATGGTTTTGGGGTATTTTTTGGGGTATTTTGGGATCTCTCACCATGGTGAGGTTATTATTGAGCGGCTGGAATGCACAGCACAGCAGCGGCGCCCCATCAGGGTCAGGTTTGGGGGATGGTTTTGGGAATTTTTGGGGTATTTTGGGATGGATTTTGGGATTTCTCACCACAGTGAGGTTGTTATTGAGCGGCTGGAAAGCACAGCACAGCAGCGGCGCCCCGTCGGGGTCGGGTATAGAGGGATATTTTTGTGGTATTTTGGGGTGGTTTTTGGGATGATTTTTGGGGGTTTTGG
>NW_026625449.1:1787-4496 GCF_030028575.1 Malurus melanocephalus | reverse complement strand
GGTCGGATTTGGTGGATGTTTTTGGGGATATTTTGGGCTATTTTAGGGGTTTTTGGTATTTTTCTCACCACGGTGAGGTTATTATTCAGCGGCTGGAATGCACAGCACAGCAGCGGCGCCCCGTCAGGATCAGCCACTCTGCGGATGCAGCGGCCGTCCGAGGGGTCCCAGAGGCGCAGGGTGGCGTCCAGCGATGCCGACACCAGGACGTCGTTGGACAGGGACCAGGCGAAGTCGGAGACGCCGGCGCCGTGGCCCCGCAGGCGCCGCAGCACGGCCGGGGGCCCGGGGGCCAAGCAGCAAACGGAGAGAGTCCCGTCCAGGGAGCAGCAGGCCAGGAGGTGCCGCTCGTCGTGGGCAAACTGCACCTTGCGCACTGCCGAGGGAGAGAGTGGAATCAGACTGGAATCAATGTGAAATCATAGCAAAAATCAGTGTGAAATCATAGCAAAAATCAGTGTGAAATCATAGCAAAAATCAGTGTGAAATCATAACAAAAACCAGTGTGAAATCATAGCAAAAATCAGCCTGGAATCACCCTGAAATAACAGCAAAAATCAGCCTGAAATTAGTCAAATCATAGCAAAAATCAGCCCAAAATCAGCCCAAAATCAGCCCAAAATCACCCTGAAATCATAGTAAAAGTCAACCTGAAATCATAGCAAAAATCAGTCTAGAATCAGTGTGAAACCATAGCAAAAATCAGTGTGAAATCATAACAAAAAACAGCCTGAAATCATAGCAAAAATCTGCCTGAAATCATAGCAAAAATCAGCCTGAAATCAACCTGAAATCATAGCAAAAATCAGTCTGACATCAGCCTAAAATCAGCATGAAATCAGCCTGAAATCATAGCAAAAATCACCCTGAAATCAGCCCTGAATTAGCCTGAAATCAGTCTGGAATCAGTCTGGAATCATAGCAAAAATCAGCCTGAAATCATAACAAAAAACAGCCTGAAATCAGCCTGAAATCATAGCAAAAGTCAGTCTGAAATCAGCCCCGAATCAGGCTGAAATCAACCTGAAATCAACATGAAATCAGCCAGAAATCAGTCTGAAATCAGTCTGGAATCAGCCTGAGATCGTCCTGAAATCATAGAAAAAAATCAGCCTGAAATCAGCCTGGAATCAACCTGAAATCAACCTGAAATCAGCCAGAAATCATCCTGAACTCGCCTCAAAAATCAGCCTGAAATCAGCCCCTAATCAACCTGAAATCAACATGAAATCAGTCTCTGAAATCAGCCCAAAACCACCACAATCACTCCAAAATCACCCCAAAACCCACTCTGAAATCACCCTGAAATCCCTCCAAAATCACCCTGAAATCACCACAATCACCCTGAAATCACCCCAAAATCATCCCAAAATTGCCACAATTCAAAATCACCCCAAAACCCACCCTGAAATCACAATCACCCTGAAATCACCCCAAAATCATCCCCAAATCACCCCCAAACCCATTCTGAAATCACCCTGAAATCACCACAATCACTCCAAAATCACCCCAAAAGCCACCCTAAAATCACCACAATCCCCCTGAAATCACCCCAAAATCATCCCAAAATCACCACAATCACTCCAAAATCACCCCCAAACCCACTCTGAAATCACCCTGAAATCACCACAATCACCCTGAAATCACCCCAAAATCACCCTGAAATCACCCCCAAAACCACCCTAAAATCACCCTAAAATCACCACATTCACCCTAAAATCACCACAATTCCCCTGAAATCCCCCCGAAATCATCCCAGAATCACCACAATCACTCCAAACTCACCCCCAAACCTACTCTGAAGTCACTCTGAAATCACTCCAAAATCATCCTGAAATCACCACAATCACCCTGAAATCATCCCCAAAATCACCAAAATCACCCTGAAATCACCCCCAAAACCACCCTAAAATCACCCTAAAATCACCACATTCACCCTGAAATCCCCCCGAAATCATCCCAGAATCACCACAATCACTGTAAAATCACCCTGAAATCACCCCCAAAGCCACACTGAAATCACGCTGAAATCACCATCACCCTGAAATCACCCCAAAATCATCCCAAAATCACCACAATCACCGCAAAATCACCCCAAAACCCATTCTGAAATCACCCTGAAATCACTCCAAAAACCACCCTGAAATCACCCTAAAATCACCACAATCACCCTGAAATCATCCTGAAATCACAACAATCATTCCAAAATCACCCCCAAAACCACCCTGAAATCACTCCAAAATCACCCTGAAATCACCCCAAAATCACAATTCAATATCATCCCAAAAACACCCTGAAATCACCCTAAAATCACCACAATCACCCTGAAATCACCCCAAAATCATCCCAAAATCACCACAATCACTCCAAAATCACCCTAAAATCACCCTGAAATCACTCCAAAATCACGCAGAAATTGCCACAATCACCCCAAAATCCCCCCAAATCCCCCCAAAATCCCCGGCCGTGCGGTACCGGCGCTGTCGAGGTGTTGGTCGAACACGTGGAACACCCCGGCGAAGGCGTAGTTCTCGCTCAGGGTGGTGTCCCCGGCCATGGCCCGGCTGGCCTCGGCCAGGGGGGTGGGGACCACGCCGGGGGGGCTGCGGGGGAGGGGCGGATCGATTGGGATCGATCGGGATCGATTGGGATCGATTGGAACCCCCCCAGGATCGATTGGTATCTCCCAATCCCCCCCTCCTCCCCCCC
>NW_026625449.1:0-1311 GCF_030028575.1 Malurus melanocephalus | reverse complement strand
AGCTGCGGCTCAGGGAGCGCCGGTGCCCCCGGGACCCCCGCGGGTCCTCCTCGAAATCCTGGGGAGGGGGACACAGGTCAGGGGGGAGGGGACCCCCAAACTGGGGAGGGGGAGATGGGTCAGGGGGGTGGGGACCCCCGAAAAATGGGGAGGGACCCCTGAATTGAGGAGGGACCCCTGAAAAATGGGAACAGGACCACCCCAGGATCCCCAAATTGGGTTGGGATCCCCCCAGGACCCCTGAATTGGGGAGGGACCCCCAAAAAATGGGATGGGACCCCATAAAATGGGATAGGACACTCCCAGGACCCCCAGAAATGGGGTGGGATCACCCCAGGGCCCCCAGAATGGGGTGGGAACCCCCCAAATGGGTACTGTCCCTCCCAGGGGCGCCCTGAGCCTTCTCAAAACAGGGGCGGGGCCTTCCAGGTGTGCCCAGGTGTGTCCCAGGTATGTCCAGGTGTGCCCCAGGTGTGTCCCAAATCCCTCAGGTGTGTCCAGGTGTGCCCAGGTGTGTCCAGGTGTGTCCCAGGTGTGTCCCAAATCCCCTCACGTGTGTCCCAGGTGTAGCTCAGGTGTCCCCAGGTGTATCCCAGCTGTACCGAGATATATCCCAGGTGTGCCCAGATGCATCCCAGGTGTGTCCAGGTGTGTCCCAAATCCCTCAGGTGTGTCCAGGTGTGCCCCAGGTGTGTCCCAGGTGTGTCCAGGTGTGCCCCAGGTGTATCCCAAACCCCGTGTACCTATCCCAGGTGTATCCTAGGTGTGTCCTAAATCCGTCAAGTGTGTCCAGGTGTATTCCAGGTGTGTCCCAACCCCCATGAACCTATCCTAGGTGTGTCCCAAACCCCCCCAGGTGTGCCCAGGTGTGCCCAGGTGTATCCCAGGTGTATCCAGATGTATCCCAGGTGTGTCCCAAACCCTGTGCATCTATCCCAGGTGTACCCAGGTGTACCAAGGTGTGTCCCAGGTGTGTCCCCACTGCCTCAGGTGTATCCCAGGTGTGTCCCAAACCCCATGTACCTATCCCAGGTGTGTCCAGGTGTACCCCAAACCCTCTCAGGTGTGCCCAGGTGTGTTTCTGACCCCCCCAGGTACCTCCATGCGGTCGAGCGTGGTCCTGCTGGCTCGGAGGGCGCTGCGGCAGCTCCCAGGCTCAGACAATGCCCCGTACCGTTGGGCCAGGAGCCGCGCCCGCAGCCGCAGGTACCAGCGCCGGGCATCGCCCGCCAGGTGCCCGCCCTGAGCCCGCTCCCGCAGCAGCTGAGAGCGCCGGCGCACGTACTGCGTGCGGAACTGCGGCAGCTGCGG
>NW_026625448.1:3650-12221 GCF_030028575.1 Malurus melanocephalus | reverse complement strand
CCCCTCCCAGCCCCTTTTCTCAGAGCCGACCCCCATTCCCGAGGCACTCCTGTGAGGTATCACCCACCCAGTCCCCTCCTGTCACCCACCCAGTCCCGCCCTGTCACCCACCCAGTCCCCTCCTGTCACCCACCCAGTCCCCTCCTGTCACCCACCCAGTCCCCTCCTGTCACCCGCCCGGTCCCCTCCTGTCACCCACCCAGTCCCCTCCTGTCACCCACCCAGTCCGGCCCTGTCACTCACCCAGTCCCCTCCTGTCACCCACCCCGTCCCGCCGGATCCTGTCACACCCCCGGGGATGGCACAGAACCCCCGAGCCCCCTCCCAGGGCACCCCAAATCCCTCTCCTCGATCCCCCCGCCGCACCGACTCCCGTTCCGGTGACATCCCCACACCGCATCAGCCACTCCCGGGATCCCGCCGCTGTCTTTCCCGGGGCAATCCCGACTCCGGTCCCCACGCCCGGCACCAATCGCCTCCCCGCCCATCGGTACCTGTTGCCGTTCTCATACTCCGTGTGGGCGCAGTCGGGCCGCGTCCATACATTGAATTCGTAGTCGGCGGCGGGGAGCGCGTTGGCGCGGACGGCGGGGGAACCCCCCGTCTCTGCCGGCCGCACCTGCTCCACGTGTGCCAGGTTCCCCGAATCGAAGCGGGAGCTGAAGAGGAGACCCCCGCAGCGGATCTCCATGGCCCGGCAAGGCCGGGAGCGGCATCGCCCCGGACGGCCCCGGGACGGCCGGTACGGGCCGCCCGGCAACAGCAACGCGCCCGCCCATTGGCTGCCGCCTCCCAGCAACCCGCCCGCCCATTGGCTGGCGCCTCGGCAACGGCCGCAGCGGCGCTGAGGGCACGGCTCCGCCCCGACCGCGCCCCCGTGAGACCACGCCCCTTCATTATCATAACCACGCCCCTCGTTTGGCTTAGTCCCGTCCGCGCCTCGCGAGACCACGCCCCCTCATTGCAATGGCCACGCCCCTCACAGGGCTCCGCGCCCGCGGCGACCACGGGGGACCGTGAGCTCGGACACGGGGGGACGAACGGACACAGGGGAGACAAACGGACACGGGGGTGAATATGGACACGGGGGAACGAACGGACACGGGGGTGAATATGGACACGGGGGAACGAACGGACACGGGGTGTGCACGGACACGGGGATAAATATGGATACGGGGTGTGCAGGGACACGGGGGACAAACAGACACGGGGGTGAATATGGACACGGGGGGACAAACGGACATGGGGTTGTACAGGGACACGGGGGTGTGGATGGAGTGCAAGTGTGTGTATGGACATGGGGTGTGCATGGAAATGAGGTGTGTATGRACACCAGAGTGCGTGTGGACACCTGGGTGTGGATGGAGCACACGCGTGTGCATTGACACAGGTGTGCACATGGAGCACAGAGGTGTACATGGACACGTACACAGAGCACAGGTGTGCACACGGACACATACACGGAGCACAGGTGTGCACATGGAGCACAGGTGTGCACATGGACATGTACATGGAGCACAGGTGTTCACACGGAGCACAGGTGTGCACATGGACATGTACATGGAGCACACGTGTGCACATGGACATGTACACGGAGCACAGGTGTGCACATGGAGCACAGGTGTGCACACGTAGCACAGAGGTGCACATGGACATGTACACAGAGCACACGTGTGCACATGGAGCACAGGTGTCTACATGGACACGTGCACGGAGCACAGGTGTGCTAACGGAGCACAGGTGTGCACATGGACACGTACACACAGCACACGTGTGCACATGGACATGTACATGGAGCACACGTGTGCACATGGAGCACAGGTGTGCACACGTAGCACAGAGGTGTCTGTACATGGACACATACACAGAGCACAGGTGTGCACATGGACACGTACACAGAGCACACGTGTGCACATGGACACGTACATGGTGCACAGGTGTTCACATGGAGCACAGGGGTGTACATGGACACGTACACAGAGCACAGGTGTGCACATGGAGCACAGGGTTGCACATGGACACGTACACGGAGCACAGGTGTGCACATGGAGCACAGGGGTGTACATGGACATGTATACAGAGCACAGGGGTGTACATGGACATGTACACGGAGCACAGGTGTGCACATGGACACATACACAAAGCACAGGTGTGCACATGGAGCACAGGGGTGTACGTGGACATGTACACGGACCACACGTGTGCACATGGAGCACAGGTGTGCACATGGACATGTACATGGAGCACAGGTGTTCACACGGAGCACAGATGTGCACATGGACATGTACATGGAGCACACGTGTGCACATGGACACGTACACGGAGCACACGTGTGCACATGGACATGTACATGGAGCACAGGTGTGCACATGGAGCACAGGTGTGCACACGGAGCACAGGTGTGCACATGGACATGTATACAGAGCACAGGGGTGTACATGGACATGTATACAGAGCACAGGGGTGTACATGGACATGTACACGGAGCACACATGTGTACATGGACACGTACACGGAGCACACGTGTGCACGCAGGCACAGACACATGTACAAACCCACATGCAGGAGTGCACACAGATGCCCCATCATGTACATATCCCGTTAAGAACACACCCACACCACTGACACACCCACACAGCTGACAGAGGTTGGGTTCCAATCTACACCTCCCACACTCCCCACGGACACAACCCTGGGGTGGCTGCCAACAGCAACTCCTTTRACTCCTTTAAATCCCCCAAAATGTTCGGGGTCCAGCTCAGACACTGCCACTCCCATTGTGGGGGAAAATGTGCTTCCCTGCCAAAAAGGGGCTTGGAATGGGGGTGCAGAGGGGTCTGGACAACCCCTYTCCCCGCCATCATACACAGATCTCTTCAATAAAGAGGAATAATAAAGCATATGGAGCAATTATGAAGAAAAAAATAATAAAATAAATCAGTTCATTGAGTGGTGGGAAGGGGCGGGGAGGTGAGGTGAGGAGTTCCAGGTGTCCAGCCCTGATCCTGCAAGCAGGCAAAGCACGAGGGGATGGGGATCACATACCCAGGGGCAGTGGGACAGGAAAGCCAAAGTGGTCACAGGGTATGGAAAAATCTGGACGTGTGTCTCCCCAGCACCCCAAAGGATAAACCTCTCCCAAAAGCCCCAGTTTGACCCCAAGTTCCTGTGGGCATTGCCCTCGATGCCCGTCACACATCCTGCTGCACTCTGAATACTCCTTGGCAGCCAGAATGTTGGGAGGCGGTGTGACCACCTCCAGAAAGCAGCTCAGTGTCCAGAAATCATAGCCAGGGCCCAGTTTTTGAGGGCCAGGGTTGTGTTTTGCAGGTAAATCCAAGAAGAATAGGTGAAGCTCATCAGGTGGTCCCTCACGCACTCCCACGTCAGGTCCCCACTGGAAAAGGAAGGACAAGAGGTTATGGGGACAGTGACAGGGGGGATACAGGAGACACCAGAGCAGGGTGAGGGGAGGCTGGCACAGGGAGAGGTGACTGTGGCACCAAGGGATGGAGCAGAACCCAAGGGAATCACACAGCAGGAGCTGCTCACTTGCAGGAGTCGAGGCAGCGCTGCCAGCCCCGCTGCAGCACCGCAGCCAGGCCCTGCAGCAATGGCAGCAGGCAGCTCCKCAGCAGGAACAGCAGCAGCTCCCTCACACACTCAGCCAGGTGCAGGAAGGACTCGGGGAGACGGTTCTGGAGCTGCAGGAACAGAGAGAGATGGTTTGGGGTGAGCACCAAACCCCAGCAGGTCTGGGGTCCTCGTTACCCATGGCTGTCCTATCTCAGCATCCTCCTCACCCTCCCATGTCTCCAGTACTCAGCATACAGGGCACCACACTGTGAGACACTGATGTCACCCCATTGCCACCAAAATGTGGACTTTTGGAGTTTTCCGAGCCCTGTCCCTTCCACAGTCACAGGAAGCAGCCAGCATGGTGCCACACGGGGACAGATGGCATTGGAACCTGCCCTGGGGCTGCCCCGTTCCCAGAATCCCAGCACTGGAGAGCAGGAGCAGTGACAGACATGTCACCATCCTATTTCAGGCCTCCCCAATGGATTCTCCAGCCCCACAAACCCCACACTGGGGCATTCCTCATCTCCTTACCCAGTCACTGAGCCAGGGCAGGCTGCCATGGAGCCAGGAGAGCAGGAGCAGTGACAGACACGTCACCATCCTATTTCAGGCCATCCTCTGTATCCCCCAATGGATTCTCCAGCCCCACAAACCCCACACTGGGGCATTCCTCATCTCCTTACCCAGTCACTGAGCCAGGGCAGGCTGCCATGGAGCCAGGAGAGCAGGAGCAGTGACAGACATGTCACCATCCTATTTCAGGCCTCCCCAATGGATTCTCCAGCCCCACAAACCCCACACTGGGGCATTCCTCATCTCCTTACCCAGTCACTGAGCCAAGGCAGGCTGCCCTGGAGCCAGGAGAGCAGGGAGCAGCACTGCTGGGACACATCCTGGATGAGCTGACCACTGGTTTGCCAGAGCAGCTCCAGCTGTGGCTGCAGGATGGACACGGCCACGGAACCGTGCTGGGCCAGGCTGTGCTCCAGCCACCTGCAAGGGAATCAGGAGAGGGATGGACCAGGGGAGAACTGGCATCAACACAGCACATGGGCACAGAGCTGTCACCATGGGCTGAGTGGCAGAGAATTTCAGACTGAGCTCAAAGTGCTTCCAGGCAGAGAATTTCAGACTGAGCTCAAAGTGCTTCCAGGCAGAGAATTTCAGACTGAGCTCAAAGTGCTTCCAGGCAGAGAATTTCACACTGAGCTCAAAGTGCTTCCAGGCAGAGAATTTCACACTGAGCTCAAAGTGCTTCCAGGCAGAAAATTTCACACTGAGCTCAAAGTGCTTCCAGGCAGAGCTGGGGAACAGCTCTCAGCTCCCTCCCAGGGCTGGACAATACCCTCACCCCTCACTGCAGCCACCCACACAATCACAGACCTGTAGCCCTCACGGCAGCCACGGGACACTTTCTGCCAGGCCAGTTGGGAAACAGGCAGCACACCCGAGGAACGSAGCAGCCGAGCAGAAGAGGAAGCTGCAAGAGAGAAATAAATGTGCTCCTTGAGTGGYCCTGGGCTGCAGGAATATGCCTTGGTCTGTCCCCATGAGGGGACACGTGGCTCAAGCTGTGCTGTGCAAYATCTTGGGAGATGTTCCAGGACAAAGGCAGAGACTGGAGGGGCTTTGCTCAGGGGAGAGACACAGGATTAATCCCAGTGATGTTCCTTGACAGAGCAAAGGGAAAAAGCCTCAAGCTGGGACAGGGAAGGTTTAGGTTGTAAACAAAAAGCAGTTTCTTCATGGAAAAGGCTGTCCAGACTGCCCAGGGCAGTGGTGGAGTCTCCATCCCTTGGGGGATTTAAAAGCTGTGTGGATGTAGCACGTGGGGATATGGGATTGTGGTGTTCTTGGGGGATGCTGGACTTGATGCTCAGAGCATCCTGGACAATCCAGCCTGGATTATTCTGTGATTCTGTGGCCCCCAGCATACCCTGAAAGGAGCCGTGTGTCTGCACGTCATGCAGGATGAAGCCAGTGGCACAGAGCAGGAGGATGAGCAGCAAACGCCACCAGGGGAAGAGCCGACCCTTCATCTTGTGCAGCAGCTCCTGAGGGGGAGGACAAGGCCCTGTCACCATCACTGTGGGGTGACAGCACCGAGGAGACCCCTCCAGGAGCACCCAGAAAGGACCAGTGACATTTGCAGAGGAGCTGGGGACATGGCCAGGGACCAGCACATCTGTCCCCAGCGTGTCCTGCATGTGCACTGCTGCAGGGCCCAGCTCAGTGTGTGACAGTGACAGGAGGGGCCAAGCAGAGCCCCAGCACTGAGATCTGGCCACTGGGTGATACTGGGCAGTGCCCACCCCATCCCACCCCTCACCTTGCAGGCAGTGTCACACGCGGCCACGTCCTGGTCCCCTCCAGTCCCCCTGGCTGCCAGCTCCTCATTKGTCACTTTGAAGGAGCAAACCGTTTCCTGCAGGGACTGATGCACCTTGGGGACAGCAGGAGCTGTGTCAGGAGCCCCCCAGAGGTGCCACAGCACCAGGAGGGCACCGCAGGTCCCATGGGGACATTGCCAGCTCAGCACAGGGACATTCCCCACCCCACAGTCACTCCTACCTTCTTGCTGCTGCTCTCCCAGGACTCCAGGAGGTGATTCAGCAGCAGACTGGGGGGAAGAAGAACATGAGGCTTTGTCAGGAGCTCCCAGMAGGAATTCAGGAGTCCCAGAGGTTCTGTAGGTGAGCAATGGCTCCTCTTGAAGCCACGGTATGGACTGACCTGGACTGAGCAAGGTGTTTGGTGTACAGCTGCCTCCAGACACTGAAGCTCAGCGGGTCCAGGCTCAGGCACTGGCTCATGGAGGTCAGAAGCTGAGGAGAGAGCACAGCAGGTCATTACATGCCATACCCTGGCACAGGGGACACCCTGGGCTGTACCCTGGCACACCAGCCAGCCCCACACCTCCCAAACCCAGCCAGATCCTACGGCACCAAACACAACCCTGGCACCCCATCCATGGATGGTCCTCAAGGTCCCTTCCCAAACCATTCCATGATTTGATGATTCCCTGGGAGCAGCCAGCACGACCCCTGCCCTGCCATCACCATCCTCGTGACAGCACATTCCCATCCTGCCACTGCTCTGTGGGACCCCAAACTCAGCCCATGCCCCCCAGACCAGGCTCACCTCCTTTTTCATGGCAGCTGGGCAGGCGGGTGTGGCTCGGGACAGGAAGGAGGGGAAGTAGGTGTGAAGGGTGGCTTCAGGTCGGGCACCAAAGGCCAGGACTTTCAGGCGGGGGTAGAGGCGCTGCAGCTGCTCCTGCAGGCTGAAAGAGAGAGAGAGTGGAGCTGCTGAGGACCATGGGGCACCAGGATGGCACAGGAGGGCACTGACAGCTCACCCTGTGACACTTCTGCACTGGGGATGGATGGACAGTGTACCTGGGGGACAGCGAGTTGTTGGGCATGAAGGCAAAGTCCAGCAGGGGGAAGAAATCCTTGGGGCCAATCATGCCAAAGCCTTTGGTGAGGTTGGGGTGCATCCTGCAGAACAGAGACCTGAGCTGGTGAGGGGGCTGGCGAGGGGCAGTGGTGCCCCTGGAGTGTGCAGCCCCCCTGGTACCCGGTGGGACAGAGGGTGTCACTCACATCAGCAGCCTGTCCAGGTAGGAAACGGCGTACGGGGACAGGGACTTGATACCGAGCACCGGGAGCATGACACCGAGCCACACTGCAGGGAGAGATGGGACAGGTCTGGTGGGCTGTACCTACACCAGGACATCAGACCACTCAAACTGCCAGTGCACAGACAGGCTAACCCCTACCCAAACTGTCAGTGCACAGGCAGGCTGTCCCTACACCAGGACATCCCAGTACACAAACTGCCAGTGGACAGGCAGGTACAGCCCTACACTGGGACATCCCAGCACCCAAACTGCCAGCAGGCTGTCCCTACACCAGGACATCCCAGTACACAAACTGCCAGTGGACAGGCAGGTACAGCCCTACACTGGGACATCCCAGCACCCAAACTGCCAGTGCACAGACAGGCTAACCCCTACCCAAACTGTCAGTGCACAGACAGGCTATCCCTACACCAGGACAAACTGCCAGCAGACAGACAGGCACAGCCCTCGGGAAGGGCTTTGGGGCAGAGGAGAGGAGCAGCACGCTCCCTGTGCTCCCAGGCAGTTTGGGTGATGTGGAGCAGCACGCTCCCAGTTCCCAGTTCCTCCCAAACCCCAGCCATTTTCCTGTCCCAGCTGGGGAAATCGCTCCAGATCTTCAGGATCTTTCCCAGCCTTTTCCTGGCAGTACTGCCAGCAGGAGCAGATCCAATCSTGCTGCTCCTGGCTCTCACCTTTCAGGCCCTCATGGAGGTCGCTGAACCCCGCCTGTCCCAGCGCCCACAGCACTGTCAAACACTTTGCTGGCCGGTTCTGGTGTGAGCGCAGCACCTCCAGGTACTGGGAGAGAATGGCAGAGTTTAGTTGGGAAGAGCTGCAGCCCATCCCAGCCCAACMAAGCCTGAAACCATGGGATCAGCACTGCCCGGGCCCCCAGCAATTGGGAGGGACCCACAGCTCCAGGTAAGGCCAGGAGCTGGTCTGGAGAAATTGGGGGATCTCAAACCCAACCCTGGGGGTGCAGTGGTGTTGGGAGGGACAGGGGGAACACCAAACCCAACCCTGGGGGTGCAGTGGTGTTGGGGGGACAGAGAGAACATCAAACCCAGCCCTGGGAGTGCTGTGCTGATGGGGAGGAACCCCAAACCCAACCCTGGAAGTGCTGTGCTACTGAGGGGAACACCAAACCCAACCCTGGGGGTGCAGTGGTGTTGGGGGGACAGGGGGAACACCAAACCTAACCCTGGGAGTGCTGTGCTGCTGGGGAGGACAGGGGTAACACCAAACCCAACCCTGGGGGTGCTGTGCTGCTGAGGGGAACACCAAACCCAGCACTGGGGGTGCAGTGGTGTTGGGGGAACAGGGGGAACACCAAACCCAACCCTGGGAGTGCTGTGCTGCTGGGG
>NW_026625448.1:0-2940 GCF_030028575.1 Malurus melanocephalus | reverse complement strand
CAGAGCTGTTGTGTAGGGCAGGCAGAACTCACTGGGGACACTGGGGACACTGGTCCCTCTGCAGGGCAGGGCAGAGAGGTACCAGGGCTTTGGGCACGGCCCAGAGGAGCAGCATCAGCAGGTTTAAACAGCACAAAGCTGAGCTCAGCCCTGCTCACCTTGCCCAGATTTGTCGTGGCAATCCGGGGTCTGTCCAGGAGGAGAGCCTGGATGCAGATCCTGTACCCGTGCAGCGATTCCCCTGGAACAGAAATGGGGTCCTGCTCAGCCACAGCCTCCATGAAGAATTACAAACACCTTCCAAACAGGAGAGGAGGAGCAGAATAGGGAGCTCTGGTGCTCACCTGGRGCCTTGTCCAGCTCCTGCAGCATGGTGTAGATGCAGTGGTCAAAGAAGAGCTCCAGCACAGTGGATGCCTTTCCCAGCAGGGATCGGATGATGCTCCTCAGCTCTTTGCTCACCAGGCAGTATGGATAGTCTGGGGTGGCATGAGAGAGGGCAGAGTTCAGTGAAACCCTGTTTTGGACAGTTTCCAAACAGGGAGGAACCAGCCCGGTGTGAGGTGGGTGTGGGGAGTGCCTGTACCAGCCTCCTCCTCAGTGATTCTGCTTCACAGGCAGCTAACCCAGCCCTAATGGATGGCTTCCCATTAAATGCTGATGCTGTGGGATGGACTGGGGTGTGGAGAAAATACTCTGCTCCCTTTCCCCTTGCCACCCCAAATGCCACGTGCTCAATGTGAGCAGCATCAACTGATCACMCAGGAAAGGGCAATCCTGCCCCACCATCCCATAGGGTGGATACCTATGAGTGAATTCCCAAACTCCACAGCAGCASGGAGAGATCATGGATCCCTAAGGAGAAGGGGTCACTGGAGAAGCCTCCAATTTGCCAAATGTATGGCCAATTTCACCACGTTTGTGGCCAAGGGAAGAAAGTTGTGAAAACAACCCAGAATCAGGCAAATCCTCCCTGTTTTGTTAACAAAGAAGCACAGCCATTCCTGACCAGCAGCAGGACACAGACCATGAGGGTGCTGGCTCAGCACGGGGTCACTCCTGGGTGCCTGCAGTTTGTAGTTGAGGTATCCAGCCAGGTCCTTCACCCACACTGAGGGATTCTCAGGGAAAACACTGCGGCTCTTGTCCAGCTCCTTCTGCAGATCCGCCAGGTCCAGCTGGAATGAGATGGACCAAACACAACTGGGCAAAAACATGGCAAGGAGAAAGGTAACTCTGGACTCCTCTGGCACAGAGGGAAGTGCTTCCATCTCCATCCTGAGAATGTTGCCTTTCCCATGTGAAAATCTCCTGCTGCCAGGGCTCCAGAGGATCATCTGTCCCAGCCAGTGAGCCCATCAGCACACGTTGGCACAGGCTGGCACTGCCAAGAGCTCCCTCATGGCTGCAGTTTGGCAAGGATCAGACTGAGGTATCTCAGCCATGGCTGGAATGGCCACACCCAGAGCCCTCCAGGGAAGAAAGAGCCACGAGCAACCAAACCCACCCGGTAAAAACCTGGCAGTGCCAGGCAGGAGAGCAGCAGCAGCTCCTGCCCATCTCCCAGTGCCACCCAGACACGCTCATTCCTTGCTTTTACACTCAGATTACACGTGGGGCCACTTGCTGCAAGGCTTGGACTCTGTGAGAGCCTGAACGTGTTCCCTGCAGGTGGATTCCCAGGTGTCCTTGGGCACTTTGCCTCAGCTCTGCTTTGCAAGGAGAATTCTTCACAAACTAGCTGCTGCCACAGCAGGAAACGAAACCCCCCAAAACCCCCATCAGTGATGTGACACAGCCACACAGTSAGTGCTGAGCATGGGGACAGCTCTGGCTGCCAGGGAACCCCACACAATTCTACACAAACTGTCACTGTGGGCAACAGCTGCACGTGSAGAACTACAGGAACCATGGAGGGAACCCCCACCCAGTGCAGAAGAAAATTCCTCGTACAGGGGACAGTGGAGGTCCCAGAATGAAGGGGTGTAACACCCTGGGGCAGGGGAGGAGCTGAGCGGGACACATCACCCAACAGAGCCTGTCTGGGCCAGTTCTGGAACCTTCTGTGCTCAGACATGGCCAGGACRGGTGGGACAGACACAGACAGGTTCTGCAGATCCAGCTGCAGCACAGGAGCTGCAGGACTGACTCGCAGGGCCCCAGCACTGAGACAGGGAGAGGTTCCAGCCAGCAGCAGGCTTCCTTGGGGATCCTCCCAGACMCAGACACAGCCACAGACAGGGAGTGGGTGAGGGCAGGAACCAGAAATTCCGTTCCAGCCGCCTCCTGCCTCTCTGTCTCCTGTCTCTGGCACRGGGCAGCTCCTCCCGTGTGACCCACAGGAGATGAGGGTGAAGAGGGACAGAGCCCTGTGCTCTGCACTGCTCCAGACTGCCAGACTGAACCTATTCCAGCACCTATGGCAGCTGGAATGCTGGTGGGAACACCAACCCCGCTGCTCTGGATCCACACTCACACTCAGGGCCCTGCTGGGAACACTCACGGCTTTCAGGGCTTCCTCCAGCGAGCGGAATTTGCCGGGTTTGGCAGCAGTGTCGTTCACCGATGGTTTCTTCCCGCTCTTGCCCGTGTGCTGCTTCCTCTGCGGCGGCTCGGGGGCTGCGGCGGGGGGAACCTGCTCCTTGTTCTGCTTCCGCAGCGCCCGCTCGAAGCCCAGCTGGAAAATGGTGCTGGAGGTGGCGATGGGAGCTGGGAAAGGGAGAGGGAAGGGGTGATGGAGAGCACCGGGAGAGGGGAAACACAAGGGGATGGGAGTGACCCCGGGCACACGGAGCAAACCGAGCCCCTGCAGCCACGGCCTCACGGTGCTCACGGTGTGGGGGGTGCATGGCCCGGCCCACAGCATCCCCCGGGACCCAACAGCCCCCTGCACCCCCGGCGGAGCCCCTTTAGTGCCAGCCCAGCCCCGGCAGCGCCTCC
>NW_026625447.1:8242-12967 GCF_030028575.1 Malurus melanocephalus | reverse complement strand
GAGCAGGCCCAACACTTGTTCTGTTGGCAACGCCAGCAGGGCTTTAATACATCGAACAACACAAATGATTTGATTACAGTGGGCAAATCCCACCAGATTCTCCAAGATTGATCCTGAACCCATTGGTGATTCAGCCAGTTTTGGGTGCCAGCTGCTCTTCAGCACCCCCAGGGGCTCTGAGCCAGCCCAAGCCCTCACCTTATCAATGAAGGAGGCGAATTTGTTGTTGAGGGTCTTGATCTGCTCCTTCTCCTCCTTGCGGACCCTCTGGATGTTGGGGTCGATCTCCAGGTTGATGGGCGTCAGGAGGCTCTGGTTGACGGTGACCTCCTGGATGCCGCCGGGGCTGAGGCTGCCCCCGAAGCCCAGTCCTCCATAACCGTAGCCCGAACGGACGCTGAAGGAGCTTCCCCCTCCCACGGACACTCTTTTGCTGGCCGAGCCCAGGTTGTAGAGGCTGGCGCTGCCGAARCCACCGGAGCGGCCGAGGCCGGAGCTCCGCGAGGTGGACACGGTGCTGACCCGCACCTGGCTCAGAGCTGGCCCGGCGGCCGAGCGGGAGCTGAAGGTCACAGAGCGGGACATGGTGCTCCGAGGAACGGTCTGGATCTCTCTTGGCTCTTGCAAAAAGCTCGGGGGAGCTGCGCTGGACGCCCAGGGGAGTGAGAGCGCTGCCGCTGCCTCCCCTTTTATCCGTTAGAAAAGCTGGGCTTGGCCCAAGGGCATTGCAGGGATCATTTTACGGCTCGAGTTGGGTGTGCCTGGCCGCGTTCCCACCCTCCGGCGGGACGAGGGCAGGGCCGCGGGGAAGGGAAGGGACGGGAAGGGACAGGACGGGACACACCTGGCGTGGTGTCCCCGCTCCGCTCCTGTGCCACCTGTGCGGGATGAAGCAGCCCCGAGCCCCGCGTCCTGCGCGTCCCCGTGCCCGGGCGGGTGTCGCAATGAGCGGGGGGACACGGGGAACACACACACACACACACACACACACGGGGATTTATCAGCCCAGAGCTGATAAAGGGGCCCCGGCGCCAGGTCCTGGCTGTTTAATATAAACCAAGGCATTGCCCGAGCCCTGCCAGAGGCACCCGGTGCGTGCCCACCCGGAGGGTTGTGTTTGCCCTTCTCCCTCCTTCTAATCCCTCAAAAAAATCCTTAAAACCAAGGTGGGTTAGGAGGGTTGCATCCCATCCAACATTTAGTCCACACTCAAAAGGGGACAGGATTAAAATCCTGGCTTAAATTTCCAGGTCCCTGCTTGAATTTTGAGGTTCTATGAAGAAAAAGCAGAGAAAAAAAAAATGTGTTTCAGGGTTTTCTCCGTTTTCAAATAGTCCCAAAGAGGTGCAGCTCTTTGCTATCAGGTCGTAAATTCCCCAGGAGATTTCAAAGTCTGGCCTGAACGTGTCACCCTTCAGCTTTTCTGTCCCCAGGACAGGGAGATAAGGCTGGCTGCAAACTCAGCCGGCTCAGAATCCCTCCTTCCTGCTCTGGGGGGAGAGAAGCCCGGAGAGAAATTCTCCTTTTTAAAGAGAGAGAAATTCTCCTTTTTAAAGAGAGAGAAATTCTCTTTTTAAAGAGGGAAAAGGGGAAATTCGAGCCAGGCAGAGAGAGATGGGGCAGGATTCCTGCAGGATCCCTGCCAGCCCTGCACCTGGCTCAGCTCCCACCATYGCAGGTCGCACTCRATGATCTCAAAGGTCTTTTCCAGYCTAATTGATCCTGGGTTTATAAAAATAATCCATTGASTGTGAKARAAGCAGAGTCACAGACACRTTGTRGGGGTGTCAGGGGTCACTGACAGGSGTCACTCTGTCCATCCCCAGCTGGGGACATGGCACTGTCCAGCCTCACACAGACCAGCTGCCCCTGGAACAGCACTGGGGTGTCCTGAGGAAACCGGGATGGGAGCTGAATGTGGGATTGAGGGTCTGGCAACAGCTCCCTGCTGGCTCTGGGTGTCAACAGGCAGGGACAGCACACGGGGACTGTCACACAGCACAGAAAGAGTGATCCAGGAGGGATCCAGGCAGGTGAATCCAGGTAGGTGAATCCCAACCTCCTTCTGGAGCTGCCCCCAGCACCCTGCAGGAATCCCAGTTTGGCACTGGGGAGCTGCACCTCGCCCTGGATTTGGGTGAGCCCATGTTCACCCCAAGCCCAACGTCCCTTCCCTGCTCCAYGAGCAATCCAGGTGGGTTTAGGAAGCCTCCTCCCCTCCCCCCTGCCAGGTGAATATTCCCGGTGTGAGCCCAGGTGGCAGCCAGGTGGGGCAGGGACGGACGTGGCCACCAGAGGTGTCCCCAGCGTTTGTTGTGTTGTTGTTCCATGGCAACCCGGGATTGTTCCACAACCGCTCCGACCGGTACATTCCTGCCAGCCCTCGCCAGTGACCCCAGGGACAGGGGCTTGGTGACACCGAGCTCACTTTTGATTTTTGGGGAAGAGAAATCCCTGCCTGTCGTGCTGGGAGTCACATCCCACCCGACACCTGGGGCTGGCTCTGACACTCCCAGAGCAGCCAAACCCCCATAAATGACCAATCCCTCTGTAAATCCTTGGGAAAACAAACCAGGCTCACGATTTCAGATGGGAAGTGCCAAAACAATATTAAAAACAAAATCAAATATTGCCATGGGAGAGGAGAATCTTGGCAGGTGAGTAAAATTGTATGTTGGGAATGTGTTCGTGTGGGGTTTGCACACCTCCTGTGTTATCCCAGGGGATCCCTCCTGCTGCCTGCAGTGTTGGGATTGAAGATTTTGGGAGCAGGAGCTCCCAAAATCCATGGGTTCTGTTTGCCCAGGCCCTGCTGGTGATTCCTGATCCAAAGAGTTCCTGGTCCAGCCCTGGATCCCACATTTATTGTCCTGACACCTCAGTTTCTGGGTGGGTTCATGTCAGGAGAATGGATGTTGGATATTGGGATCAATGCACAGTTCAGGGGTGGGGAATGGATGCTGGATATTGGGATCAATCCCCAGTTCAGAGCAGGAGGAATTGATGTTGGATATTGGGATCAATGCCCAGTTCATGGGAGGGAAATGGGATCAATCCCCAGTTCAGGGGAGGGAAATGGGATCAATCCCTAGTTCAGAGGAGGGGAATGGATGTTGGGTGTTGGGTATTGGGATCAATCCCCAGTTCAGGGGAGGGGAATGGATATTGGGTATTGGGATCAATGCCCACTTCAGGGGAGGGGAATGGGATCAATGCCCAGTTCAGGGGAAGGGAATGGGTGTTGGATATTGGGATCAATGCCCAGTTCAGGGGAAGGGAATGGGTGTTGGATATTGGGATCAATGCCCAGTTCAGGGGAGGGGAATGGATGTTGGGTATTGGGATCAATGCCCAGTTCAGGGGAAGGGAATGGATGTTGGGTATTGGAATCAGTCCCCAGTTCAGGGGAGGGAAATGGATGTTGGGTATTGGGATCAATCCCCAGTTCAGGGCAGGGGGATGGGTGTTGGGTATTGGATATTGGGATCAATGACTAGTTCAGGGGAGGGGAATGGGTGTTGGATATTGGGATCAATGCCCAGTTCAGGGGAAGGGAATGAATGTCAGATATTGGGATCAATGCCCAGTTCAGAGGAGGGGAATGGATGTTGGGTATTGGGATCAATCCCCAGTTCAGGGCAGGGAAATGGGATCAATCCCCAATTCAGGGCAGGGGAGTGGATGTTGGATATTGGGATCAATCCGAGTTCAGGGGAGGCAAGATGCTCTGGGTGGTGGTGACCTCCCGGATGGGGCACTGGGCTCTGTCAGAATCCCAGATCACTGAGATTTGAAACGCCCTCCCAGACCATGGAGTCCAACCTGTGGTCCCTGAGTGTCACATCATCACACTGTCATTCCTTGGGCACCTCCAGGGATGGGGGCTCCTCTGCTGGAGTGCCTGAACATCCATGGAAAAATTCCTTATGACGTCCAGAGAAATTCTCCTCGTGTCCAGCAGCACTGCCGAGCTCTTACTGCTGCTAAACCCACCCAAAATCAATGGGGACACAGCAGCTCCTATCCCAAGGTCCTGAGGATCTGCAATCCCAGATCCCCCTTCCAGGATCGAAGCAGCCTCATTTATCAAAATTCCATAATTTTGATAAATAATTCCAGTGATTAGAGCCTGGTGCAGAGGGAACCTGCTCTCTGGGATGTCCCAGGCAGGAGCTGGATGTTGTCCTCAGGATATTCCACGACTCGAAGCGCAATCTGATGCACAGCTTATCGTGATGAGGTGGTCATTTATCAGGATTTTATTGACTCCAGGCCCATTTCCTGTGTCACCRGGCCATAAAATGAATGGAATGACGCAGCTCCAGCCCAGAGCTGGGCGACAGGGAAGCGCCCTTTCCAGCCTGGCAACAGCTGCTGGGATCATCTGTTCCAAAGGTCGGTGCCTCCCTCTTGCAGCCCCGTGTCCCCTCGGATGTCCTTTCATTGGTGCCTGGTTTTGTTTTCTGTCCCTGCCACTTTCCACAGCAATGATTCCTGTGAGATCCTGGTGGGATTCMCACTTTGATGGGAATCATGGAATGGGCTGGGCTGGAAGGGACCTTGGAGACCACTCAGTGCCACCCCCTGGCACAGGGGACACCTGCCACCGTCCTGGCACCACCAGGAGTCTCATCCTGGATAAACTGAACGGGCCAAAATCCTGGTGTTCTATGAAGGGCTTTTCCCAGGACTCGAATTCCTGAATTCCCTGCCTTGGTTTCTCCC
>NW_026625447.1:3720-7056 GCF_030028575.1 Malurus melanocephalus | reverse complement strand
ATCCAGTGCCACCCCTGCCATGGGCAGGGACACTTCCCACTGTCCCAGGTTGCTCCAAGCCCTGTCCAACCTGGCCTTGGACACTTCCCAGGGTGGGGCAGCCACAACTTCCTGGGAGCCACAACTTCCTGGGAAATCCATTCCAGGGCCTCCCCACCCTCACAGGGAGGAATTCCCTCCTGAATCATCCAATATTCTCCATAAATCCTGAGGCCCCTCAGGGTGCCCAGGGTACCATCTCTGCTTTCCGGGGTGACAGATCCAGCTTTGTGCCCCCAAGGCTTCCTGGAGCCTCATCTCACCTCTCCTCCAGCTCTGCCCACCCTGCTGAGGTTGGTTGGGCTCCTGGCCACTCCTCGGAGCTGCTGGCCCTGGAACCCATCCCAGGCAAACAGCTCCTGAAGATCAGAGCTGCCCACACTTGTCCTGTTTGCTGCAGCCCAAAAAGGGTATCAGCCAAAATCCCAAACAAAAAAACAGGCACAAAAATTGGATACAAATATACAGATATACAAATTTTGGATACAAAAACAGGCACAAAACCTGTCACCAGCACTGCCAGGAGCTGGGGACCAGGGACAGGACCTGGGAACGGCCAGAGCTGGGCCAGGGAGGGTCAGGTTGGACATTCGGGTCAGGTTCCTCACCCAGAAGGTGTCGGGCACTGACCAGGCTCCCAGGGAATGGTCACAGCCCYGAGGCTGCCAGAGCCCCAGGAGCCTTTGGATAACGGGATTGGGATTTTGGGATTGGGGGGATTTTGGGGTGTCCTGTGCTAAATCAGGAGGTGCAATCGATGATCCTCGTAGGTTCCTTCTACCTCAGGATTTTCCATGATTTTACAAACAATTTGGACGCCCTTTCCCCAGGATGAAGCCCCCCATTCCCCCCACCCCCTTTGCAGAGGTGATATCCTTTCATTGCTGCCTGGTTTTGTTTTCTGTCCCCGCCACTTCCAGACATTGCAATGATTCCTGTGACACCCTAGTGGGATTCTCCCATCGTTGGGAATCATGGAATGGGCTGGAAGGGATTTTGGAGACCACCCAGTGCCACCCCCTGGCACAGGGGACACCTGCCACCCTCTGGCACCACCCTCCGAATTTCATCCCAGCTTTTTTCCACTTCCACTGCTCTGCCCACTGCCAGGAGCTCCTGGACACACCAGGACACCCAGCCCAGACTGGGATCCTTCCCAGGGATCCTTCCCAGGACATGGAATGTGGCCTGACACACGAGGAAGGTGTCCCATACCCCAGCTGTGCACTTTCCCCCTCTCCAGCTCATTGGACAAAGGCTTAAAGCTGTTTTTTTCCCCTCTCCCCCAATTTACAAGACCTCGTGATTACAAGAAATCCTGAAGGAATAGGGATAAATATAGTTATAATTACGGATAATCATCATTAACTGGATAATTTTGACATGAAAGTCGAGAGTCCCACCCACAGCCAAAGCCTAAAGGAGAAACAAACAAACAAATTAAAATTTCAGTTCTCAGCACCRGGGTGGAACTGCCAGGGCTGGGAGTGCTGGGCTCAGTTTTTCTGGAGAGGAGAGGATGGAACTCAGTTTTTCTGGAAAAGACAGATCTCAGGAGAGGATGGAAAATTCCTGTTTTCTCCTCACAAAATCCCAGGTGACTTTGGAGTCTGCTCAGGTTCCAGGGGTTGATCCCATGGAAACTCTGCGGATCCTCCCAGGGACAGAGCAGAACCCAGAGCCACCAACAGAGAATCCCAGGATTCCTGAGATGGGAAAACCCTCCCAGACCATCAAGTCCAAACTCTGCCAAATCCCCACCTTGTCCCCAGCCCAGAGCACCGAGTGCCACCTCCAGCTCTGCCTTGGACACCTCCAGGATGGGAATTTCAAACCTCCCTGGGCAGTTCCAATCCCTGACCACCCTTTCCATGGGGAAATTCCTGCTGATGTCCATCCTGACCCTCCCCTGGCCCAGCCTGAGGCCATTCCCTCTCCTCCTGTCCCTGTTCCTGGGATCAGATCCCGACCCCCCCTCCTGTCCCCTCCTGTCAGGGAGTTGTGCAGAGCCACAAGGTCCCCCCTGATCCCCCTTTTCTCCAGGATGAGCCCCTTTCCCAGCTCCCTCAGGAATTCTCCAGACCCCTCCCTGCTGCTCCAGCCCTTCCCCAGCTCTGATCTCGCTCCAGCCCCTCAATGTCATTCCTGACATGTCACAATCCAAAACACAGAATCTTTGGGAAATTCCCCTTTACCCATCCACATTTCTCCAGATAACCCTTCCCAAGGTGAGGCTGCTCCTCATCCACCCCTGGTGGTCTCATGTCCCCGTCACTGCCCATCTGGACCCTCCTGGGTCCCACGTGGCCGGAGCAGCTCCTCCCCTGTCCCTGCTCCAACAGACCCCAAACTTTGGGGGGCCTTTTCCAATCAGATGGAACCCGGGAGGTCATTCCAAGGAAACAGCAGTTGATCAGAAACAACCTGGAATCAGCCCAGGATGACAAAGCTCAGGATTGTTGCAGGTGTCTGGGCCTGAGTCCTGCCCAGGTTGGAGGGAATGGAGCAAGGTGGGAGATGATCCAGCAGAGCCATCCCAAAAAAAAGCTCCTTGGGCAGAGTCAATGGCACAAAGCCACTTTCCACCCGTGGATCCCATTTCCAAACCCAGGAAGGATCAACGTCTCCCTCCCCCAAATCACTCGGCTCCCATCAGCAGCCATCCCAATTCCACAAGGACATGGGCTCTCCACAGAACCCAGCACCATCCTCACCCCTGCTCCTCAGCCTCTGCTTCCAGGTGGGAATCCCAGGATCTCTGACAAAATCAAATGGATTTGTTGCCTGATAAATGCTTTTCGGGGAGAAAAATAACATGGAAAAGGAACTTGGAGATAATCTGTCCTGCAGGAAGGGCACAGGGGAGGAAGGAGCAGAACCGGTGTCACCTCCCTCACTGCCCACACACCGAGGGACACATGGCTCTGAAGATTCCTCAGAATCGTGCAAAAACTCCATCATTTTCAGGGCAAACTGTCCTCCTTCTCCAGAGGGTGCACAGGACCAGGCAGAATTCCAGAGGTGCTCCTCAGTGCCCAGGAGGACGAGGGGGTTTGTTCACCTGGGACATTTCACAGGAATTTAAGGGATTTGACCGGTCACAACGGGAGAGTAAAGGATTTTCCCAAAACTGCTCCAAGATGAGAACCCAGAGCTCCCTTTGGGGCAGGAGAAGGATCAGGGGAGCAGAGGGGCCAAGGGCCGGAGCCTCCGCCCTGTGAGTCAGCGGCGGCACGGCAGGGATGGGGCAGAGCAGACAGGGAGCGTTTTACGAGGGTTTTACAACGCCTGTAATCC
>NW_026625447.1:0-477 GCF_030028575.1 Malurus melanocephalus | reverse complement strand
ATGGAAGGGGCTGAGCTGTGTCCAAGCCTGCGAGATTTGGGAAGGTGTCTCCGTGGAAGGGGCTGGGCTGTGTTGGAGATTTGGGACAATGTCTCCATGGACAGGAATGGGCTGTGTTGGACATTTGGGAAGGTGTGTCCCATGGAAGAATCTGGGCTGTGTCACACCCTGTGAGATTTGGGAAGGTGTGTCCATGGAAGGGGCTGGGCTGTGTCACTGCGTTGGGGATTTGGGACGATGCCCCCATGGAAGGAGCTGGGCTGTGTTCAACATTTGGGACAATGTCTCCATGGATGGGAATGGGCTATGTTGGACATTTGGGACAATGTCTCCATGGATGGGAATGGGCTGTGTTGGACATTTGGGACAATGTCTCCATGGATGGGAATGGGAAGTGTTGGACATTTGGGACAATATCTCCATGGAAGGACCTGTCCAGCCCTGGCACAGACCCCGTCCCAGGAACTGTCCCAGGAG
>NW_026625446.1:11511-13116 GCF_030028575.1 Malurus melanocephalus | reverse complement strand
TCCCCAAACCCCCAAAGGAGGAGGGGGAGAGGCAGCGGGGCCGACCCCAACTCCACCTCCCCAGGGGTTCCCAATAAACCCACCCCGAATAAACTCTGGGAAGTGTCAGGAGCTCCCAACTCGTGCATCATTTGGGGGGTGGGACACAAACACACGAACGACCCGGGATAGGGGAGTGCCCCCCACCACAAATCCCACCCCAAACACACACACGGGGACCAAGAGAGAGGAGATGAGGCGTTTATCACCCCCGCCGCGCGTCCCCATCACCATCCCTGTGTTTTAAATACCCCCGGGGAGCGTACCCCCACCACCCCCTCCCATCATCACACCGAGGGACCCCCGGGGCCCCCCCCGGCCCCGCCCTCATCCTCCGCCTGCCGCAGCCGCTTCTTGGCCCGGATCTCGTTCATGGCCTCCTCGATGGAACGCGTGTCCCTCTTGTTGGCCACCGGCACTGAGGGGACACAAAGGGGGGTCAGAGGTGATAATCCGGGTGGTTGTGACCCCCATCAGGGGCTCCCAGCCCTCCACAGGTTTGGGTGCCCAAATCCCACCCAGGAAGGGGTGTCCAGGATACCCCAAARCCTCCTGGACCTGCAGGAATTTCCTGGGCCACCAGAGAGCCCTGGGGACCTGGTGCTTACCACAGCCGTACGCTTTGTTGGCCTCCATGGTGCGGGCGGCGGCTTTGGCAGCGTCGGAGCCGATCAGGTGCCGATATTTGTCTTTGTAGTCGTTGGGGGGGCCCGGGGGGGTTGGGCCACGCTCCAGCTCTGCCTCCTCCTGCTGTGCCGCCAGCTCCTGGGGGTGGGGTGTCACCAACGAGCCCTGCCATACTCCACACTACCCACTCAGCCCCGTGCCCCACCCCGCTAAGCTCCACCCATCTGGCCACACCCTGACAAGCCCCACCCATATCTCAATTAAACCCCGCCTACCCGGAGGCGACGCCGTTCCTCRGCCCGGACAGGGTCCCACTCCTCCCCGCGCCGATACGCGTCCAGCTCCTCGTCCGAGGGCGCGAACTCCTGGGGACACGGGTGTCACTCTGTGTCCCCTCRCCTCCCACGGATCCCCACGGGGTGTCTGCTGCCATGGCCCACCTTTTTGAACACCATCACGTAGCGACTGTCCTCGTCGTCCCCGAAGGAGAAGGATGTCAGCCCGGCCACCTCTGCCACGTCGTGCCTCGGGGAACACGGAACCAGCGGCATTGGGACACCCCAGAATTTCCTACCGGGGTCTCCCCTGCTCATCGGGGTCCTCAACTGCCCCAGGATGGGGTTGTCATTTTGGGGGGTTCCTGTTCTGTCCCCGTGTCYTCAGTGTCCAACCCCAGCACTGTCAGTATCGCCCCAGAGTGCTGCCACTGTATCCCCAATTCCTCAGCATCCTCCCAATGGCCTCCTGCTCCCGTGTCCCTCAGTATTCCCAGTGTTCTCCCTCCCAAGTGCTCCCAGTGTCCCACCAGTGCCCTCCCAGTGTCCCCAGTGCCCCACCAGTGCCCTCCCAGTGTCCTCCCAGTGTCCCCAGTGCCCCACCAGTGTCCTCCCAGTGTCCTCCCAGTGTCCCCCCAGTGCCCTCCCAGTGTCCCCCCAGTGT
>NW_026625446.1:7159-10270 GCF_030028575.1 Malurus melanocephalus | reverse complement strand
GGGAGCGGGGCCGGCGCTGTCCCGGGGGCTTTTTCAATGGGACAGAAGAGTGGGGACCCTCCCCAGAACCTCCGGGGGGCACAGGGAGCGGGGCCAGCGCTGTCCCGGGGGCTTTTTCAAAGGGTCAGGATGGCGGGGATCCCTCCCCAGAACCTCCGGGGGGCACGGGGAGCGGGGCCGGCGCTGTCCCGGCGGCTTTTTCAAAGGGTCAGGAGGGCGGGGATCCCTCCCCAGAACCTCCGGGGGGCAGGGAGGGCACTGTCCCAGGGGCTTTTTCAATGGGACAGAAGAGTGGGGACCCTCCCCAGAACCTCCGGAGGGCACAGGGAGCGGGGCCGGCGCTGTCCCGGGGGCTTTTTCAAAGGGTCAGGATGGCGGGGATCCCTCCCCAGAACCTCCGGAGGGCACAGGGAGCGGGGCCAGCGCTGTCCCGGGGGCTTTTTCAAAGGGTCAGGACGGTGGGGATCCTCCCCAGAACCTCCGGGGGTGGAGGGAGCGGGGCCAGCGCTGTCCCGGGGGCTTTTTCAAAGGGTCAGGACGGTGGAGACCCTCCCCAGAACCTCCGGGGGTGGAGGGAGCGGGGCCAGCGCTGTCCCGGGGGCTTTTTCAAAGGGTCAGGATGGTGGGGATCCTCCCCAGAACCTCCGGGGGTGGAGGGAGCGGGGCCGGCACTGTCCCGGGGGCTTTTTCAAAGGGTCAGGAGAGTGGGGATTCTCCCCAGAACCTCCGGGGGTGGAGGGAGCGGGGCCGGCACTGTCCCGGGGGCTTTTTCAAAGGGTCAGGATGACGGGGATCCCTCCCCAGAACCTCCGGAGGGCACAGGGAGCGGGGCCGGCACTGTCCCAGGGGCTTTTTCAAAGGGTCAGGATGGCGGGGATCCCTCCCCAGAATCTCCGAGGGGCACAGGGAGCGGGGCCAGCGCTGTCCCGGGGGCTTTTTCAAAGGGTCAGGATGGTGGGGATCCTCCCCAGAACCTCCGGGGGGCAGGGAGGGCACTGTCCCAGGGGCTTTTTCAATGGGACAGAAGAGTGGAGACCCTCCCCAGAACCTCCGGGGGTGGAGGGAGCGGGGCCGGCACTGTCCCGGGGGCTTTTTCAAAGGGCCAGAAACGCAATACGGGGGTAAAAACGCGTGACCACTGCGGGGTCGGGGCCAGAGGGGTCCCGGTGTCCATCNGCGTGACCACTGCGGGGTCGGGGCCAGAGGGGTCCCGGTGTCCATCGGGACAGCGAGCGCAAGATTAGCGCGCTGAGGGCGGAGCGGACACCCCGCGGGGGACGCGGCCTCTCGTGAGGGCGGACCCCGGGGCTGAGGGAAGTTATGACGACGAAAGGGCCGGGACACCCCGGAACGCGCCGCTCCCTCCCCGCTCCTCCCCCGCCCTCCTTCCCGGCCCCGCTGACCCCGCGCCCGGCGCCGCGTTTCGCCGTCGGCAGCGGCGGGCGGCCGCTCCATGGAGCTGAGGATGGAACCCAGCAGATCCAGCTCCGCCATCTTGCGAACGGGGTGATGCCTGAGGCGGCGCGAGGGCCACGCCCCCGGCGTCCTGCGTCATCGCGTACGAGGGTTCGGCCAATGGGGAAAGGGGCGGGGCGAGCTGAGAGGAGCGCGGAGTGGGCGTGGTCTTATCACCAAGGGGCGGGGCGATCTGAGAGGAGCGCCGAGTGGGCGGGGCCTGATCACACAGGGGCGTGGCCTGGTCACAAAAGGGCGTGGCCTGCTCACCAAGGGGCGTGGCTGGTCACCAAGGGGCGTGGTTCGGTCGTCAAGGGGCGTGGTCTGGTCATCGGGGGGGCGTGGTCTGGTCATCAAGGGGCGTGACCAGGCTATCGAGGGGCGTGGCTGTCACTGAGGGGCGCGTTCTGGCCACCGAGGGGCGTGGCCTTGTCACGGGTGGGCGTGACTGCTCACCAAGGGGCGTGTCCTACTAACCAAGGGGCGTGGCCTATCCATTAAAGGACACACCCTCCCAACTCCGCGCGTTCTTTCCGTCGCGTCGCCCGCAGTGTCTGTCCCTCCCCACAAACACACACCACACACAGGCACGGGCTCTTTTATTCCCGCTTCCTCGTATTTTTTAATGGAACTTTGTACAAAGAGCCCACATGGGGCGGGGGTGGGGGGGAGTGGGGCATGCGGGGCGGGTTTCAAGATGGGCCTGTGTTCTGCTTTAATTATGCTTTAAGCTGTTCTTGTTTACAGAGTGTGCAAACAGTGTTAACTGGGCAGGATTCAGGGGCGAATGGCAAGGGGGCAAGGGGGCGTGGGTGGCTCTTCCCCCTTCTTCCCCTCCCCACGAGTCCTCCGGGGAGACCCGGACATGCCAAAGGCCTGGGGGGGTCAGGGAGGGGAGGCCCCCRTGCCTCGGTCCCCCAACGCCTGGATCCCCCGTGGGAGGGGTCACGAAGCCAGGCCCCGCGTCTGTAAACTGTCCACCTCCTTGTTCTGCTTCAGCTCCTCCATCCTAAATGAGGAAACAGCAATTGGGGCATAGGGGGGTCAGGCTCTGTTGAGTCTGCCCCCACACAGTGTCACCTTTGTCCACCCAGCCCCGTGTGACACCTCCCAGCCGTGACACCACACCTCAATCCTGTGTTGTCCCACAATGTCCCCATTTCACTWCAATCGCTCTGTCCCACCCGGACCCCTCCCAGGACAGCCCCCAAATCCCCCGTACCGATGGCGGCAGCGCCGCAGGAACCTCATGATCTTCCGGGCTGCCTGGTCCTGCTTGAGGGTGAGGAAGGTGCTTCTGGGGACAGCAGAGGACAGGGTCAGGACCCCGATGTCACCCCAGTGTCCCCCCCGTGTCCCCCCGGTGTCACACCGGTGCTGGCGGAGGCTGCGGAAGCGCTGCTGGATGAGCACGGCCGCGCGTCGGCGCCGCTGGAAGCGCTTCTGCTCCGCGTAACTTCGGAACTTGCTCTGGATCAGGATGGCGGCCTGCGTCATCCGCTGGAACAGGGCGAACTGCGGGGACAGCGGCGTGTCAGACTGGGACCCCAATATCATGGCACCCTCAAACTGGGACCCCAATGTCACCCCAATGTCACCCCAATGTCACAGCACCCGCAGGCAGGGACCCCAATGTCACCCCAGTGTCACAGCACC
>NW_026625446.1:4308-5836 GCF_030028575.1 Malurus melanocephalus | reverse complement strand
ATGACACAACAAACCCCCCAGGAATGAATTGGAGTGTCACGGAATGTCACTGCAGTGTCCCAGGGGATCACCCCAATAGGATGGGGGGTTTTATAGGACGTGTGAGACCCCCACCATGGGCACACCGGAGTGTCACCAAATGTAAAGGTCCCTCCCAATGGGACAATGGGATGTTGCAGCAATGGGAGAATCCCCCAAAAACATCCCGGGGTGCTGCAGGATGTGGCTGACCCTCCCAGCAATCTGGGGGTGCCCCGGACAATGCCCCCCAACGCCGGGAGTACCTGTGGGGGGTCCCTCCTAATGGGAGAACCCCCAAAAACATCCCGGGGTGCTGCAGGATGTGGCTGACCCTCCCAGCAATCTGGGGGTGCCCCGGGAGTACCTGTGGGGGATCCCTCCCAATGAGAGAATCCCCAAAAACATCCCGGGGTGCTGCAGGATGGGGCTGACCCTCCCAGCGATCTGGGGGTGCCCCGGACAATGCCCCCCAACCCCGGGAGTACCTGTGGGGGGTCCCTCCCAATGGGACACCGGGATGTTGCAAACAATGGGAGAATCCCCCAAAAACATCCCGGGGTGCTGCAGGACGTGGCTGACCCTCCCAGGAATCTGGGGGTGCCCTGGACAGCCCCCCCAACGCCGGGAGCAACTGTGGGGGGTCCCTCCCAATGGGACACCGGGATGTTGCAAACAATGGGAGAATCCCCCAAAAACACCCCGGGGTGCTGCAGGATGTGGCTGACCCTCCCATCGATTTGGGGGTGCCCCGGACAGCCCCCCAACCCCGGGAGTACCTGTGGGGGGTCCCTCCCAATGAGAGAACCCCCAAAAACATCCCGGGGTGCTGCAGGATTGGGCTGACCCTCCCAGCGATTTGGGGGTGCCCCGGACAGCCCCCCAACCCCGGGAGTACCTTTGGGGGGCCGCGGGGGGACGGTCRACGCTCTCCAGGTACGTGGCCAGCCAGGCCATGGCGGCACCGAACCCCGCTGGCCCGGCTGGCCCCGGTGTCCCCAAGGTCCCCCCKGCTGCTGCCAGCGCCCCCAATGTCCCCAGCGGTCCCCCCGGTGCCTCCTGCTTGATGCGCTCAGGGGTGGCCTCGATGATCTGTCGTGCCAATGTCACCACCTCGGCCTTGGGGACAGCGGGAAGGAAAGTTGGGATTCTCCTGGATTGGAGGTGTCCCCAAGCCTCGTGGTGTCCCCACTTTTACCTGCAGGGTGTCGGAGGGTGGGGCGTCCTCAGGGGAGCTGGGGGGYACTGCCACCCCCCAGTTCTCATCCTCGGAGGGGCCGGGGAGGCTCGGGGGCAGCGGGACAGAGCCAGGACCYTCCGAGAGCCCCGAAGGGGACGACAAACTGCTGGCGGTGCTCAGCCCTGGGGACACGGGGGACACGGTGCGGGGAGTTCAGTCCCATGGATGGACAACCCCATGGGGGACACGGAGAGGACAGGGGACAACGTGGGGACGTGGCAGGGACACAAAGAAGGACATGGGGGGCACACATAGGGGACAGACTGGAGG
>NW_026625446.1:0-1908 GCF_030028575.1 Malurus melanocephalus | reverse complement strand
GATCAGGAAACTTTGGGGACATACTGGGGACATCGGGGGACACTGAGAGAACATCAGGAGACCCTTTAGAACACGAAGGGATATGGGGAACCTCAGCAAACAGACACAGACAGAGGGATGGCAGATGACACCGAGGGACATCAGGGGACATTGGGGACAAAGCAGACCCCAGGATCTTCAGGGGAGAGGGGGAGCCCTCACCTGCTCCGGGGGGGTTTCAGAGGGGGTCCCCCGCAGCGGGGGAAGGGGTGCGGGTGGGGGAAGGGCCCCCAGACGAGCCTCCAGCTGCTCCAGGCGCTCCAGGATGGACAGACGGAACTGCGCCTCTGCCAGAGGAGGGAATTGGGGGTGAGGGGGTCACCCCCAAACAGCGTCACCCCACAGGGACAGGGACAGACACAGTCCCCCCAAAGGTGTGTGGGTGCCATCCCCAGAGGGTGTGAGCCATTTTTGGGGTATCCCCCCGTTATGGGGGGGTCTCACTCACCGTCCAGTGCCAGCCAGTCCAGCTGTGCCCCGGGMGGGCCCCGCGCCGCCCCCCGTGCCCGGTACTCGAACGGAGCCGCGGCCGACAGCAGCCGGGGGGGACAGGCCACACGCAGGGCGGCCACACCGGCCTCGTGGGCTGCAGGAGGACACGGAATGGGGGTCAGGATTGTGGGGAGGGGGGACACAGAGACACCCCCACCCCATTTTGGGGACACTCACGGGGGCAGTAGCAGCGCAGGACGCCCGGCTGGACCAGCGCGGCCGGAACCGAGGTGCGGTCAAACAGACAGGAGTAAACACCGGGGTCACCCCACGGGCCGGTGATCAGAACCTTCACCCCGCCCTGAGGGGACAAACGGGGGGTCACCGGGGACCCCGAGGGTGGCAGGGGAAGGGGGTGACAGGGAGGATGCTCCCCCAAAGCGCCGCTCACCTCAGGGTAGGACCACTCCGGGGAGAAATCCGTGATGGCCACGGGGGGATCGCTGGGGGGGTCCGGGGGTGAAGAGGGGAGATGGGGAGTGTGTGGGGGCTCTCGTGAGTTTGGGGGGACCCCGGTGTCCCCTGCCAGCAGTTCGGGGAAGGGGAGAGGGAAGGGATGCTGGGGAGGGGGAGCAGCGCTGAGTTCGCAAAGGGGGTCCTGGGAGACTGTGCCCTGTTTTCCCTCCTCTTCCTCCTCCTCCTCGTCACCCCCCGGTTTTGGGGGTGCGGTTGGTGGCGGGGGGGGCGCGCCGGGAGGGGCCTCAGCCTCGCAGCCGTAGGTCTGCCCTCGGCGGGGGCTGTTGAGGAAGCAGTCGGGGTCGAAGGCAGCGGCGGGGGGCGGCGCGGTGGGACAGGTCCCCTCGGGGGTCACCAAGTGCTGGCTGGGGGTCAGCCCCAGAGGCTGCTCGGGTCCCCCCGGTGCCGCCCCCCCACCCAAATTGGCCACCACCAACAGCGGCAGCCCCCCTGCGGGTGGGAACGGGGGGGCTCGGGGCCCTTCGGGGGGTGCTGCGCCCACCCCCAAACCCGGAGAGGGCTGCGTGGTGTCAGGAGAGGAGGGGGCGGGTTTGGGGGGGTCCCCCGGTGTGCTCCCCCCGCCCCCACGCTCCACTTTGGGGGAGATGATGCGGTGCTTCGTGCTGCCACACTTGTGGCCGGGAGTGCCTGTGGGGACAATGGGGTGCGTTAGCAGGGGACAAGGAGGGTTTGGGGACACATTTCAGGGTCCCAGGGGCAGTCCTGAGGGGAATTTGTGAACGTTCCAAAGAGATTTGGGGTGCTGTAATGGTGTTTAGGGTGACGCAGAGGAATTTGGGGCTGTCCCAAGGGGTTCGTGGCAGTTCTATGTGGGTCCAAAGCTCAGTATGGGGTCCCAGGGGATTGTGGGGTTCCCAAGGGGGGGTCAGGGCATCCCAGTGGGTGAGGGGGGATCCCAGG
>NW_026625445.1:14083-15376 GCF_030028575.1 Malurus melanocephalus | reverse complement strand
GCGAACCTCCCGACGTGTCTGTGAGGGACTGGGGATACTGGGAGGGACTGGGATAAACTGGGATAAACTGGGAATGGACTGGGGATACTGGGAGGGACTGGGAATGGACTGGGATAAACTGTGAGGGACTGGGAGGGACTGGGAATAAACTGGGATAAACTGGGAATGGACTGGGATGGACTGGGATAAACTGGGATAAACTGGGATAAACTGGGATTAACTGGGAGGGACTGGGAGGGACTGGGAGGGACTGGGAGGGACTGGGAGGAAAAAACACGGCGGTTTTGGGCTGAAAAATGGGGATTTTAGGGGTAAAAATGGACTGGGAGGGGACTGGGAATGGTCAGGATTGTACTGGGATTAACTGGGAATGGACTGGGATAAACTGGGATGGACTGGGACGGCACTGTTTGTTACTGGTTGTTACTGGGATTAACTGGGAATGCACTGGGATAAACTGGGAATGGACTGGGAGGGACTGGGATAAACTGAGAGGAAAAAACACGGCTGTTTTGGGCTGAAAAATTGGGATTTTAGGGGTAAAAATGGACTGGGAATGAACTGGGACGGCACTGGTTGTTACTGGTTGTTACTGGGATGGACTGGGAGGGCGTCCTGGGAGCAGGGCGGGTTCCTGGGCAGTCACTACTGGTCTATACTGGTTTTTACTGGTTTTTACTGGTTTTTACTGGTTTTTACTGGTTTTTACTGGTCCGTACTGGGCTGTACTGGGAGGTCCCTGGGGGTGGAACAGGACCGTACTGGTCCGTGCCAGTCCACACTGGTTTATACTGGTTTATGCTGGTTTATACTGGTTTATACTGGTTTATACTGGTTTATACTGGTTTATACCGGTTAATACTGGTTTATACTGGTTTATACTGGTCCATACTGGTTTATACTGGTTTGTACTGGTCCATACTGGTTTATACTGGTCCATACTGGTCCATACTGGTCCATACTGGTTTATACTGGTCCATACTGGTCCATACTGGTTTATACTGGTCCATACTGGTCCATACTGGTCCATACTGGTCCATACTGGTCCATACTGGTTTATACTGGTCCATACTGGTCCATACTGGTTTATACTGGTCCATACTGGTTTATACTGGTCCATACTGGTTTATACTGGTCCATACTGGTTTATACTGGTCCATACTGGTCCATACTGGTTTATACTGGTCCATACTGGTTTATACTGGTCCGTACTGGTCCATACTGGTTTATACTGGTCCATACTGGTTTATACTGGTTTGTACTGGTCCATACTGGTTTATACTGGTCCGTACT
>NW_026625445.1:10008-11664 GCF_030028575.1 Malurus melanocephalus | reverse complement strand
GGAGGGGACAATCGGCTGCAGCTCTGGTGGTGGGGACCGGACCCCGCCGGGGACAGCAGAGAGTGTCACCCCCCTGGGGACAGCGAGTGCCACCTGTCCGGGGACAGTGACATCGGAGAGTGTCACCTGTCCATCGAGTGTCACATCCCGGGGGACAGAGAGTGTCACAGCTCAGAGGACATCGAGTGTCACCCCCTTGAAGACATCGAGTGGGACCTCCCCGGGGACATCGAGTGTCACTTCCCTGAAGACCCCGATTGTCACCTGTATGGGGACAGCGAGTGTGACCTGCCTGGGGACAGCAAGCGTCACCCCCCTGAGGACACCGAGTGTGAGTTCCCCGGGGACAGGGGACAGTGGCACTTGGCTTGGGCCAACGAGTGTGACCTGTCCGGGGACACCGAGTGTGACCTGCCTGAGGACACCGAGTGTCACCTCCCTGAAAATACCAAGTGTCACCCCCCTGGGGACACCAAGTGTGACCTCCCCGGGGACACCGAGTGTCACATGTCTGGAGACACCGAGTGTCACCGACCTGAAGAGACCGAGTGTCACCCCCCTGAGGACACCAAGTGTCACCGCCCTGGGGACACCGAGTTTCACTTCCCAGGGTGCCCTGGAGATTGTCACATCCCAGAGGACATCGAGAGTCACCTGTCTGGGAACAGCGAAGAGTGGCACTGGTATGGGGACAGCGAGTGTGACCCCCCCGGGGACAGGGGACAGTGGCACCTGCCTGGGGACACCGAGAGTCACCTGCCTGGGGACAGCAAGTGTGACATCTCAGAGGACAAAGAGAGTCACCCCCCTGAAGACACCAAGTGTGACCTCCCCGGGGACAGGGGACAGTGGCACCTGCCTGGGGACAGCGAGAATCACCGCCCTGAAAACACAGAGTGTCACCTCCCCAGGGACACCAAGTGTGACCCCCCTGAAGACACCGAGTGTCACATGTCCGGGGACAGCAGAGAGTGTCACCTGCCTGAAAACACCGAGTGTCACCTCCCAGAGGACAGCGAGTGTGACCTCCCCGGGGACAGGGGACAGTGGCACCTGCCTGGGGACAGCGAGAATCACCGCCCTGAAAACACAGAGTGTCACATGTCCAGGGACAGCAGAGAGTGTCACCTGCCTGGGGACAGTGAGTGTCACCCCCCTGAAGACACAAAGTGTGACCTCCCGGGGGACAGCAGAGAGTGGCACTTGTCTGGGGACACCAAGGGTGACCTCTACAGGGACAGCGAGTGCCACCCCCCTGAGGACACCGAGTGTGAGTTCCCCGGGGACAGGGGACAGTGGCACTTGGCCTGGGCCAACGAGTGTGACCTGTCCGGGGACACCAAGTGTGACCTGCCTGAGGACACTGAGTGTCACCTCCCTGAAAATACCGAGTGTCACCTGCCTGGGGACAGTGGAGAGTGTCACCCCCCTGAAAACACCGAGTGTGAGTTCCCCGGGGACAGGGGACAGTGGCACTTGTCTGGGGACACCGAGTGTCACATCTCAGAGGACAAAGAGAGTCACCCCCCTGAAAACACCGAGTGTCACCTCCCTGGAAACACCAAGTGTCACCCCCCCGGGGACACCGAGTTTCACTTCCCGGGGTGCCCTGGGGATTGTCACATCCCAGAGGACATCGAGAGTCACCTGTCTGGG
>NW_026625445.1:6803-8603 GCF_030028575.1 Malurus melanocephalus | reverse complement strand
GTGTCACCGCCCTGAAGACTCCGAGAGTGACATGTCTGAGGACAGCGGAGAGTGGCACTGCTATGGGGACACCGAGTGTCACCGCCCTGAAGACAGCAAGTGTCACCTCCAAGGGGACACCGAGCCCAGCCAGTGTCACCGCCCTGAAGACACCGAGTGTCACCTGCCTGGGGACAGCAGAGAGTGTCACCGCCCTGAAGACTCTGAGTGTGACATGTCTGGGGACAGGGGACAGTGGCACTGGTATGGGGACACCGAGTGTCACCGCCCTGAGGACAGTGAGTGTCACCTCCAAGGGGACACCAAGCCCAGCCAGTGTCACCGCCCTGAAGAGACTGAGAGTGACATGTCCGGGGACAGCGGAGAGTGGCACTGCTATGGGGACACCGAGTGTCACCGCCCTGAGGACACAGACTGTGGCCTGTCTGGGGACAGCAGAGAGTGTCACCGCCCTGAGGACAGCGAGTGTGACATGTCTGGGGACAGCGAGTGTTCGCTGTCGGTGCACAGGGGACAGTGGCACTGGTATGGGGACAGCGAGTGTCACCGCCCTGAAGAGACTGAGAGTGACATGTCCGGGGACAGCAGAGAGTGTCACCGCCCAGAGGACAGCGAGTGTCACCTGCCTGGGGAGAGCAAGTGTCACCGCCCTGAAGACTCCGAGTGTGACCTCTCCGGGGACAGTGGAGAGTGGCACTGGTATGGGGACAGCAGAGAGTGTCACATGTCAGAGGACATTGAGAGTCAACCCCCTGAAGACACCAAGAGTCACCTGCCTGGGGACACCGAGTGTCACCGCCCTGAGGACAGCGAGTGTCACATGTCTGGGGACACCGAGTGTCACATCTCAGAGGACACCGAGAGTCACCTCCCCGGGGACACCAAGTGTGACCGCCCTGAAGACACCGAGTGTGACCTGTCCGTGCACAGGGGACAGTGGCACTTGGCTTGGGCCAACGAGTGTCACCGCCCTGAAGACACCGAGAGTGACATGTCTGAGGACAGCGGAGAGTGGCACTGCTATGGGGACACCGAGTGTCACCGCCCTGAAGACACAGACTGTGGCCTGTCCGGGGACAGCAGAGAGTGTCACATCTCAGAGGACACCGAGAGTCAACCCCCTGAAGACACCGAATGTCACCTGCCTGGGGACAGCGAGTGTGGCCTCCAAGGGGACACCGAGACCGGGCAGTGTCACCTCCCTGCAGACACCGGGACCAGCGAGTGTCAACTCTCCGAGGACACCGGGCAGTGTCACCTCCAAGGGGACAGCGAGTGTCACCCCCCTGAAGACACCGAGTGTCACCTCCAAGGGGACACCGAGCCCGAGCAGTGTCACCCATCGGGGGACAGCGAGTGTCACCTCTCCCAGGACACCGGACAGTGTCACCTCCCTGGGGACAGTGCCCACGCCCGCGCTGGGGGTGACGGGGGTTATGAATGTTAATAGACGTGATTTGCATTTATGTAAATGAGCTGTTCCGGTTCTGGTTAATGACGTCACGGATTCCCTTTTATGGTGCAATTGAAGATTTTGGTGGAATTTTTCGGGTTTTCGGCAAATTTTCGGTTTGGGTTTATGGTAATTGGGGAATGACGTCAGCGGTCAAATAAAACCCTGATTTGCATTTATGGTAATGAGTTCTGCCTCATTTCCCTATTGGGGAATGACGTCAGCGGTTCCTTCTGTGTTCAAATAAAACCCTGATTTGCATTTATGGTAATGAGGCTGCATTTATTTCCTTACATGGCTGATGACGTCACGCGCGTTCCTTTTATGGTAAAAAAGCGGTTTTGGGG
>NW_026625445.1:0-2491 GCF_030028575.1 Malurus melanocephalus | reverse complement strand
TGGCGCAGTCGCTCCACAGCCCCCGAGTGACCACCACAGCGGTCACCGCGCTGCTTTGGCCACCGCCCACGCCCCACTGACCATTGGCCACCGCGGCCACCAGCAGAGCCCACCCGGCCACCGCCACGGCCACTGCGGCCAGCGGGGCCACAGGAACGGCCAGCGCGGCCGCCGGAGGGGCCATGGTGGCCACACAGGGGTGGTCAGTGGCCACTCGGGGAAATGGGCACTGCTGGGCACTGGTGGAACTGGTCACTGGTCACTGCTGGTCACTGGGAGCGATGGTCACTCGTGCTGGTCACTGGTGGTGCTGGTGATGGTCACTGGTGGTCACTCGTGGAACTGGTCACTGGTGGTCACTGGGAGCTGGTGATGGTCAGTGTTGATGGTCAGTGTTGATGGTCACTGGTGGTCACTCGTGGAGCTGGTCAGTGGTCACTGGGAGCGATGGTCACTGGCGGAGCTGCTGGTGATGGTCACTGGTCACCGGTTGTGATGGTCAGTGGTGCTGATGGTCAGTGGTCACTGGTGGAGCTGGTGGCGATGGTCACTGGTGGTGATGGGTGCGATGGTCACTGGTGATGGTCACTGGTGATGATGGTCAGTGGTGGTGATGGTCACTGGTCACTGGTGGTCACTCGTGGAGCTGGTCAGTGGTCACTGGGAGCGATGGTCACTGGCGGAGCTGCTGGTGATGGTCACTGGTGATGGTCACTGGTGGTCCACTGGTCACTGGCGGTGATAGGTACGATGGTCACTGGTGCTGATGGTCAGTGGTCACTGGTGATGGTCAGTGGTGGTCACTGGTGGTCAGTGATAGTCACTGGTCAGTCACTGGTGGTGGTGGTGATGGTCACTGGTGGTCCACTGGTCACTGGCGGTGATGCGTGCGATGGTCACTGGTGCTGATGGTCCGTGGTCACTGATCACTGGTGGTCACTGGTGATGGTCACTGGTGATGGTCAGTGGTCACTGGCGGTCACTGGTGGAACTGGGAACGATGATCAGTGGTGATGGTCAGTGGTGGTCACTGGTGGTCACTGGTGGAACTGGCAGTGATGGTCAGTGGTCACTGGTGCTGATGGTGGTCACTGGTCCCTGATGTCACTGGTGTCACTGGTGTCCATTCCTGCTCTCCGGCCGTCACTGGTGTCCAGCACTGGTCACTCACTGGTCACTCGGCTGTCCAGCACCGGTCACTCTCTGGTCACTCTGGTGTCCAGCACTGGTCACTCACTGGTCACTCTGCTGTCCAGCACTGGTCACTCTCTGGTGTCACTGGTGTCTCTGCTGTCCAGCACTGGTCACTCACTGGTATTTACTGGTGNCTGGTGATGGTCACTGGTGGTCACTGGGAGCGATGGTCACTGGTGGAACTGGTCACTGGTCACTGGTGGTCACTCGTGGAGCTGGTCAGTGGTCACTGGGAGCGATGGTCACTGGTCACTGGTGCTGATGGTCAGTGGTGGTGATGGTCACTGGTCACTGGTGGTCACTCGTGGAACTGCTCACTGGTCACTGGGAGCGATGGTCACTGCTGCTGGTGGTGATGGTCACTGGTCACTGGTGCTGATGGTCAGTGGTCACTGGTGGAGCTGGTGGCGATGGTCACTGGTGGTCACTGAGAGCGATGGTCAGCGGTCACTGGTGGCACTGGGAGCACTGGTCACGGGTCACTGGTGGTCACTGGTGGTCACTGGTGGTCACTGGTGGTCACTGGTGGTCACTGGTCACTGGGAGCGATGGTCAGTGGTGGTCACCAGTAGTGAGTGGTGATGGTCACTGGCACTGATGGTCACTGATCAGTGGTGGCCCTGGTGGTCACTGGGAGCGCTGGTCACTGGTGCTGCTGGTCAGTGGTCACTGCTGGAAGTGGTGGTCACTGGTTCCTGATGTCACTGAGAGCGCTGGTCACTGGTGGTCAGCACTGGTCACTCACTGGTGTCACCGGTGTCACTGGTGTCCTGTCCAGCTGTCCAGCACTGGTCACTCACTGGTGTCACTGGTGTCCTGTCCAGCTGTCACTGTGTCCAGCACTGGTCACGCACTGGTCACTCTGCTGTCCAGCACTGGTCACTCACTGGTATTTACTGGTGTCGCCCCTCCCCCGTCAGGAAGGAACCGGGAGTGTCCGGAGTGTCCGGAGCCGCCCCTCCCCCACCCCAGGAGTGTCCGGAGTGTCCGGAGTGTCCGGAGCCGCCCCTCCCCCCTTCCTGCCCCTCCCCCCCCAGGGGATTCCCGAGGTGTCCGGAGTGTCCAGCACTGTCCAGCACTGTCCAGCAGTGTCCAGCAGTGTCCAGCAGTGTCCAGCAGTGTCCGGGATTGTCCGGAGCGGCCCCTCCCCCACCCCAGCACTGTCCGGAGCCAATGAGGCCACGCCCACAATGAGACCACGCCCATAAATGATGAAAGGCCACGCCCACAATGAGACCACGCCCATAAATAACGAGCCACGCCCACAATGAAGCCACGCCCACAAACCGCGGGTCAG
>NW_026625444.1:11243-12863 GCF_030028575.1 Malurus melanocephalus | reverse complement strand
CTGCTCCAAGTGCATTATTAGAAAGTCCAGGCATTACCAGGAAACTCATTATATTGGGAACTGACTTCATTTTTAATCTTTTTGCAGAAATGTCCCTCAGTGCCCCAATACATTTAATATTTACTGCTTCAAGCAGGGAGGTCTCAGGTGGGAGAGAAGAGCAATTCCTTTCTGCAGTTCCATGTCTGCTGGAATTATTCCAACTCCAGTTAAAATGGTGAGTTTCTTGAAGCTGCTTTTCAAAGGGAAAAGTATGTGATGTGTGAATCAACTTGAATCAGGCCCGGGGGGCTACAAAAGTGTTATCAGTGCATAAAAGCTTGGCTTTCACTTACTACAGAGTCACACAAATACACCTCCTTCATATAATTTACTCACTTGGAGTGAGAGTAGAACCAAGTACACTTTTTTTTGGCTCTAGGGAGTGCTAGAAACCAGCAGCAGCAAAAGGAATGTATTTACCTCTGTGCTCCTGTGCATTGCCCCGGCTGGTTTAGGGGAATTCTGGATTCCAGAGGCCAAAAGAATTCTGCATCTGTGATTCTGCGTCTTCTCTGCCTTTATCCATCTTCCTCATTGCAATATTTATTTTCCCCCTACTGTAGAAATCTGAGCTTTCTTACCCGGAAGTCTCAAGTTTCGTGTTTGTTTTCAGTGCAGCATAAACAAACTTGATCTGGTTGTTTCATTTCCCTCTGTAGCCAATGTTGGCCCTTTACAACCATTTCAGATCATCCCTTCCTTTTTCTCTGATATGAAAGCAAGTAGAGCCTGTTACCCCTATTTCCTCCACCTTTATAATGTCTTACTGTTACTTCTTCTTAAAAATACACAGGACATTGTGGAATTCACAAGTTGTAGGATTTTTATCACAATCCCACATCCCTTCCAGAAACACCAGCTGACAGACACATACAAAGCTGAAAAAAGGGGAAACTTTTGCTGTCAGTCTGTGATKTTGSCTTGTGAACTATTAGATTTTATGTCACCCAATCAGCCTATTTTATCCCCCCATTTCTGTGTGGGACTGAGGGAAGCAAAATGCTGTAATAAAGCAGCTGAGTGAGATTTGTATTTGTGTGTCTGTGGTCTTGTTCCACTATCCTGAATGCGTTGACCTTCTTTTCTAAATTAGAAGGTCTCTGAAGCAAGTGAAGGATAAGAGGATGAGAAAGTGGATTTTTCTTCTCTGTAGAAGCTGATATGTGTAAGCATCAGCAACAGTAGGGAAATGACCTTTGTATCTCACTTGAGTAATTGATCTGCTCAGCTCTTTGCAGCCCTCCTTGTGGGGTCACCATCCACGGGATCTGTGCTGTGCTGATCCAGGACCAGAAAACAGAGTTCATGCAATCTCTGTGTGGAAAAAATGATATTAAAGGCTGCCCCTGTTGTGGCTGGAGCTGATCTGTGCTCGGTCCTGCGCTCAGAGCAACCCCAGGAGCTGAACCTCAGTGACAGCAAAGGATCCCCCTCCTCAGCAATGAATTCTTTCCAGCCTTGAGCAATTAGAAACTCGTGCTTCATCCTGAGGAGCAAATCCTGCCCCCCTGAACCTGTGTGTTAGGAGAACTAAGAGCAGAACAAAATCAGGTTTAACACCTCCAGACTCCAGAGCTC
>NW_026625444.1:6438-8168 GCF_030028575.1 Malurus melanocephalus | reverse complement strand
GTTTTCTGGCTTGCCATTCTGTGCCATAAATCATGGTTAATCAGTGATGCTTGGTCCTGCTCTGTGAGGGGTGTTTGCAGGGGCTTGTCACACGCAAAACAAAATGAGCTTACCTTAGACTCTAAATCTTTAAATCTGTCAGGATGGGGTGAAGCAGCTCCCACCCACTGCTGAATTTTTATCCTCTGTGTGATGGCAGCACTTACACAGCCCAGCATCCGGGCACAAGAACAGGAACAGTCTCATTCCTGATGGATTCCTAAATTCTGATGTTGCCATTAGCCGCAGATAAAACTCTGCAGGATTCTTTCACCTTGGTCAAAGCATTTCAAAGCCCAGCAATTAATGCCTCAGATAATTTCATGGAACACCTTAGCTACCAGAAGACCATTCCAGAAAATATATGGGAAGAAGAGGAAATGGTGTAGCAGAAAATAAAGTGCTTCAATTCTTCAGGCTGAAGTGATGACTTTAAGTCTTGATGATTGATGGCTTCAGTAACATTTTACAGCCTTATCAGACAAATGGTGCTTTCTTCCCCTTTTTTTTTTTACCTTGGGCTGGTATAATAATTTTTTCATGGAGAGGCCAAAGGAAAAATATACAGAGTGTTTATCAGACTCAGTAGAACACTTCCTTCCAAATGAACCTGTTCACGGGCCCTGCATTTCCTCTGTGTGAKCAAGAGGCCTTGGGAAGTAAAAGGACTTTGGATTAAATATTATTCAGCAAAAAACTGAGTTGTAACTTATGTCCAGCAACAAAGATCACTTTTGGACAGGTAAAGTAGAGATAGTGAGTGAATCTTGGGGGTTTATTTTGGTTTTGTCTTTTTTTTGTTTGTTTTTGTTGGCATTTTTTGGGAGGSGGGTTGGGTTTGTTTTTGTTTTGTTTTGTTGTTTTGTTGGKTTTTTTTGGTTTTGGTTTTTGTTTTCATAGGAGGGCCTGCAGGAAATGTGACAAACTTTAAAAATGTAAGGAGAAGGATTGATGCAGAATCCCTTACTGCAGGGGAAAAAGCCATGGTAGGTTAATCATCTGATGAGTTATTGTAAGAAACTCTTATTGGCCCATGAAAAGAAATGCTGCCCAACCAAAAATGGAGAATAATTAACACCTTTCCCTGCACAGTTACAGATAACTTATCAAAGTGAAAGCAGACAGAAGGGAAAGACCATTTTTTAATTGTCATGTTTAAATGAGATTTTACAAAACAGGTGCCCTTCAGAGTTCCTGCAAAAGTCATCCATCAGTGTAAGAGTCAGCTATTTTAACAGTCTCCAAAAGTTAGGAAAAGGAGACAGAAAGAAACTCTGGCAGTGTGGGAACTTTAACTGGAGAAGCAATCATCTGATCATCAAGGCACTGAGAGGACTTCACCAAGACTGCACTGAAATTAGGATTAAATGTGTTTTGTTCTGGAACACTCTCAAGTGATTTTTTTTCCCCTGCCTCCCTCTCTCCCCGTTGAAAGAGTAACTTGGTTCAATATCAGAGATATGAGATACCTGAGAATGCTGGCTGGTGCTGAGGAATTGCAGGAATCTGTAAACGGGGCTGGAACGGCGCCCACTGCACCGGGGGCTCCACACCACTGCCATCACAGCTCAGCTACACCTGAGCAAACCTCTCCCAAAATTATCACAGAGGAGGTTTTGGTGATGGTGGTCATTTGTCCAGAGCAGGATCAGGTGAGAATTGCTGCTTGTGGAGATCCCTGCACGTGTGGA
>NW_026625444.1:3270-4723 GCF_030028575.1 Malurus melanocephalus | reverse complement strand
CATCACACAATTTTGTGATTCTGCACACTAAACCTGTGCAATGTTACTGCTAAGGGCTTCTGTGAGGCAGAGGGAAAGAATATCCAACTTTGTATGCACCAAATTCCTTCTTTCAGTGCTGTATAGTGGGATGAAGAAAAATGTGGTTGTGTGTGATTGATGAACCAAAACTGGAGAAATTGCTCTCTGATGTCTAAGAAAGCTAAAATTCCCCAAACCCTCAGTGTAACTGTGCAGCCTGTGACAAACAGAGGGTCAACTTCACCTGCAGCTGTGAAAGTTTTGTGAAAAGTGAGCAAAGACAGTTATCGACCTTCATGCTTTTAGATGTACTTTCAATGCTTTTTTTTTTTTTTTTTTTTTTTTCCCCTCTGTGGATGCCCAACATTTACCATCCAGAATGACTCAATTTTCTTCCTTCATGATATTCTCCCAAGAGGAGAACCCATCACCTAAAATTTTTCTTCTTTTCTCACAGGCCAATGGATCAACAGGAATTAATTTTGCAAAGGTCAGGTGCCACAATTCTATTCCTGCTTCAGCCCACTGTCCATTTCTCCCTGCTGTGCTCAGAACAGTTTGCAGCTGATGCAGGTCGTGGTTTATTTGATGAATTTGGCTAATAGCTCAGGCCAGAGAAGGTCTAGGTCTGCTGTGGATTGAGCAGGAGTTGCAGCATCACTGCAAGAGTGTGAACTTTGTTAAAACACCAGAATCCAGACTGAAAGTCCCAGTTCAGTGGTGCTTTTCAGTGTAAATCAAATAGAAGGAACTGAGTGCCATTTCCTCAGGTGTCTTTTTTTTATTTTATTTTATTTTTTTTTTTATTTCCATCTGTAACTGCACAGTCTTAAATGCAACCTTTTATTTTAGGAGTGCAGCCTGCACAATCAGAAAGAGCCTGGGAGAGTGTTTTTATCTCTGACAGGTTTTATTTCTCTTCATCTGTGCCTCATGCTTGAGGCTGCCAATCTGTAACTACCCAAGATCTATGGATCAGTGAGCAAGCACTGTCCTGAGGTGGGATATTAAAGGGAATTTTGAAGAGGGATCATAGATTTCCAGCTGTGCTTCTGCCTCTGGGTATCTGTACTGGTTCATGTAATAGGAAATGGGGTGAATCAGATTTAATTTACGTCAACAGCTCAAAATATGCCATGCTAGAACTCTTATTTCATGAAAAAGAATGCTTTTTAATGGTTTGAGCAGAAATCTCATTAAAACAGTATGAAAAGCTGCTATCCTCCAGTTTTCTTCTTCCTCCCTCTCCTTTCATAGTGGTGATGCACAGATCTTGCAGAAGGTAATTAGGGATTTCCAGCCCCTTAAACAGAAACCATCTTGTGATTATCTGGACCAAAATGTTGTCTCTCTCCTCCTTCATCACACAGACAGCACCAGAGCTGCCAAGGAGGATATTCAAGGCAAAAAGACAAATTGAGAAGGACACAAA
>NW_026625444.1:0-1297 GCF_030028575.1 Malurus melanocephalus | reverse complement strand
CATATTATTCATAATGGATAAAAAATTCAGGCTTCCCTTCAGAACAGAAGAATTAATTGTATATTCATCATCATATAAATGAAGCAAAGTAATGAGGCTTAGTTGTTTTTCTGAAATACCTATTTTAAGAAGCCTTGGACAAAGAAATGTTCAAACATTTATCCTTTAATTATTAAAAATAAACCACAAGAAGTAATGCTTAACTAATGTTATAGACTTACATTAATTTTAAATACTATGTGTGGGAACTGATAGCCTTGGTTAACAGCTAGTAAAACCAAGGGATTCATCTTGTACACTGCTATTTGGATCTGCTTAGAAACATGGAATTATTCTTCTTTTGTCAGTACAGTCCTCTTCTGACACGAATAAGACTGGGACAATCTCATAGAAAATATCTAAATAACCTGAAGTCTTCCTCAATTTCAGGTAGCATGACTGTGAGGTTTTAACAGAAAAATAATTTTCTTTCTACTGTTGAAAATAGGAAGAGGCTGTGGAAGTCTAGAAAATGCATATCAGGTTATCCACCAGGGCAGTGGAGGAGTTCAGTTTAGCGAGTGGCTCCCTGGAACCCCAGTGCAGTGGTTCACCCATTTCTACATGACATCTCAGTACAACTCCATTGCTCAAATTTTTTTAAAATGAAAAAATGTTTTGTTGCTTCAAGCTTACGGCAATAGCTTCCTTCCACCCCCCCCCCCTTTTTTTTTTTTTTTTTTTTTTTTTTTTTTTTTTTTTTTTTTTTTTTTTTTTTTTTTTGTTTGCAGAAGGTCTTTTACAGTGAAAATTGCCCACAAAATAAAAGCCACACCTGGAACTGACAAAGTGTTTGATTAAAGCTTCACACACTGATATCTCTAATGGAGCTGCTTCACAGGAATGTACTTGTTTCACTGTGATATTTTGGAGAAAATGGGATTCTATTTTAGTGATGTTGTTTTATATTTGCTCATTCTGTGTTATGTACAAATATATTATCTAAGCCAGCTGCTGTCTGAAACTTAACAGGGGAGAACCCAGAAAGAGAGGAGATATCTGTTAACATCTCATGGATGAAAGGGGCTCATGAACCAAACATGATTAATTTCTACATCAATCATATTTGCTTTCATTCTTTTCACACATCCTTTAATATGTGAAACTGGCTCCACAGTTCTGCATGTGGCATAGGTKGCCTCATTCTAATCAGCAGCTGCCAATAATGGTTGTATTAATTTCCAAAAAATATTTCAAAAAAAAAGTTGCACAGAGGTTCTGGATGCTGTATGAACTCTTCCTAAAGAGCAGACAAAAC
>NW_026625443.1:11026-12023 GCF_030028575.1 Malurus melanocephalus | reverse complement strand
GAATCCTAGATAGATATGCTAATTCCTGAAACCTATAAAACTTGTACCCATGCTGTACACGGGTGTGCATTCTGCCATCAAGTTGTGCACCTGGGATCCCAAATACCGAGGTAAAACCCTTTTTATCCCTTTAACCGTGTCTGTGTCATTATTAAAAACTGGCCTTTCAAGGCAACAGGGACATTGGGGACATTGGGGACAATGGGGACATTGGAAAAAATGGAAAGTACATGGAAAAAATTGGGAGAAAACAGGGGGGAAATGGGGGATTTGGGGACATTGGGGACATGGGGATGTCCCCTCTGACCCCTCCCCCTACAGCCGCTGCCCCCCCCTGGAGCTGTCACCACTGGCTGGGACAGGTGAGGGGACATTGGGGACATTTGGGGACAGTGGGGACAATGGGGACATTGGGGGGATGGGGGACAGTGGGGACATTGGGGACAATGAGAGGACAATTGGGGACAGTGGGGACAATGGGGGGACACTGGGGACAATGGAGGAGACAATGGGGACAATGAGGGGACATTGGGGGGGACAATGGGAGGGGCATCGGGGAAATCCAGGGGGACATTGGGGACAATGGCGGGGACAATGGGGACAATGAGGGGACATTGGGGGGACAATGGGAGGGACATTGGGGAGATCCAGGGTGGCCTTGGGGACAATGGGGAACAATTGGAGACAATGGGAGGGGACAATGGGGACAATGGGAGGGGCCTTGGGGACCATGGGGACATTGGGGACAATGGGGGGGAGAATGGGGACATCCAGGGTGGCCTTGGGGACATTGGGAGGGGCCTTGGGGACAATGGGGACATTGGGGACAATGGCGGGGACATTGGGGACAATGAGGGGACATTAGAGGGGACAATGGGAGGGACATTGGGGAGATCCAGGGTGGCCTTGGGGACAATGGGGAACAATTGGGGACAATGGGAGGGGACAATGGGGACATCCAGGGTGGCTTTGAGGACAATGGGGGACATTGGGGACA
>NW_026625443.1:7418-8734 GCF_030028575.1 Malurus melanocephalus | reverse complement strand
CCCCTGCCCCTCCCCCCAGGTGGGCGTGGCTCCCGCTGCCCAGCAGGGGGCGTTTCCTCTGCTCTGATTGGCTGAGGGGCAGAACCTCACAGGGAGGGGGCGGGGCTTCCAGCAATGATGAACCAATGGCGAGGCAGAAACAAAAATCTCATTGGTCAGGATTCCACGGTGGACAATGTCCCAAATGTCCCCAAATGTCCCCTCATATCCCAGTGTCCACGGTGCCATGGTGGCCAATGTCCACAAGTGTCCCCAAATGTCCCCAAATGTCCCCAGAGGTCCCCAGCTATCCCCAGATGTCCCAATGCCCATGGCGCCATGGTGGACACAGTCCCCAGGTGTCCCCGGATATCCCCAATGTCCACAGTGTCACTGGTGACCTTGGGGACATTGAGGACCTTGAGGACATTGGACACCATGGTGGACAYTGTCCYCTCATGTCCCAATGTCCACAATGCCCATGATGACCACTGTCCCCAGCCGTCCCCAAGTGTCCCCTCATGTCCCCGTGTCCACGCGGACATGGTGGACACTGTCCCCTTGATGTCCCCTCATGTCCCAATGTCCACAATGACACGATGACCACTGTCCCCAYGATGTCCCCAGCCATCCCCAGCAGTCCCAATGTCCACTCCGCTGTGCTGACCGCTGTCCGCTCATGTCCCCGTGTCCACGCTGGCATGGTGGTCACTGTCCCCATGATGTCCCCAGCCATCCCCAGATGTCCCAGTGTCCACTCTGACATGATGACCACTGTCCCCAAGTGTCCCCTCACGTCCCAATGTCCACGCTGGTGTGGTGGTCACTCTCCCCTCATGTCCCTGTGTCAACTCTGCCGTGCTGGTCACTCTCCCCTCATGTCCCGATGTCCACGTTGGCATGGTGGTCACTGTCCCTATGATGTCCCCAGCCATCCCCAGATGTCCCAATGTCCACGCTGGCGTGGTGGTCACTCTCCCCACTGACCCCTCAGGTCCCGATGTCCACGATGGCGTGGCGGTCACTGTCCCCCGCTGTCCCCTCATGTCCCAATGTCCACGCTGGCGTGGCTGTAGATCTGCGTGGCCCCCTTGAAGCTGGTGGCCAGCAGGAAGTGCCGCTGGCCCAGGCTGAGYGGGACGAAGGCGCGCGGMGTGGGGGYGGTCAGCTCCTGGCCAGAGAGCAGCTGACCGCCCGGGCCCAGGCCAAACACGCGGCTCGGGCCGAAGTCGTTGCCCAGCAGGACGAGGCGCTGGCCGGAGATGGTCAGTGGCTGAAACACGAGAGAGCCACGCGCCGGAACCTGCTGGACCTCGCGGAACATGGAGCCCTCCCAA
>NW_026625443.1:3857-5865 GCF_030028575.1 Malurus melanocephalus | reverse complement strand
ACACAGGTACACACTCCCGTCCATCAGGAAGTGCTTGACCGCATAAGCGTCCGGCGCGTGCGGGATGTCCGTGTGCTGGACGAAGCTCTGGCCGCTCCAGCGGTACACGGCCGGTCTCCGGCCGGCGCTGGACACCACTGCGGCCGGCCGTCCGGCCAGCGGCAGCAACTCCACGTGGGTGTCGCGCTGCCACGGCCGCAGCGGCTGCAGAGGGTAAAAGCCGCCGGACGTCCAGCGGAACACGGTGCTCCGGCCGGCCTTGGAGCTGTCGGCCACTCCCAGGTACAGGTGGCCGGAGAGGCGGGCGCTGGACACGGCGTGGGGCTGCAGGAGGTGGCCGGAGCCCAGCGATTGGTGCAGGACAAAGGGAGAGCCCGGGCCGGACGTCCGGCGCCACACCCAGGAACCGCCGGACAGTTGGGCCACCACCAGCAGGAGGGTGGGGCCGATGGTGATGGGGTGGCAGGCGACGGGGGAGGAGCCTGGGGGAAAAATGGGGACATTGAGAAAAAAATGGGGAAAATTGGGGAAAATTGGAAAAAATTGGGGAAAATTTGAAAAAATTGGGGGAAAATAGGGGAAAAATGGGGGAAAATGGGGGAAAAATTGGAGGAAAAATGGACACTGGGGACAGGGGGGCAGGGGGGATGTTGGAGACATTGAAAAAAATGGGGGAAAATGGAAAAAATTGAAAGAATTGGGGAAAAATGGAAAATGGGGAAAATAGGGGATTGGGGACGTTTGGGACATTGGGGACAGTTGGGTCACCACCAGCAGCAGGGTGGGGCCGATGGTGATGGGGTGGCAGGGGACAGGGGAGGAGCCTGTGATGGAGTGATGGGGTGGCAGGGGAAAATTGGGGATAAAATGGGAAAATGGAAAAATGGGAAAATTTGGGGAAAAGAGGGGAAAAGAGGAAAAAAATGGAAAAAAATGGGGAAAAATGGAAAAATAATGGGGGAAAATGAGGGATTTGGGGACAAGGAAGGGTTGAGGACATTGGGGACACTGGGGACATTGGGGAAACTGAGAAAAAAATGGGGAAAAATGGAAAAATCTTGGGGGAAAATGGGGTATTTGGGACATTGGGGACATTGAAAAAATGGGGAAAAAAGGAAAAAAATAAGGAAAAATGGAGAAAATGGAAAAAATTGGGGGAAATGGAAAAAATGGGGAAAATTGGGGAAAAATGGGGATATTGGGGACATTGGGAACCTTTGAACCTTGGGGACACTGGACGATTTGGGACATTGGGGATGTTGGGGATATTGGGGACATTGGAGACATTGAATAAAAACGGGGGAAAATGGAAAAAAATGGGGAAAAATGGAAAGTGGGGGAAAATGGGGGATTTGTGACATTGGGGACATTGGGGACAGTGGGGACAGTTGGGCGACCACCAGCAGGAGGGTGGGGCTGATGGTGATGGCGTGGCAGGGGACAGGGGAAGAGCCTGGGGAAAATTGGGAAAAAAATGGAAAATTGGGAAAATCTGAAAAAAATTGTGAGCAAATGGGGAAAAATGGGGGGAAAATGAGGGAAAATGGCAGATGTGGGACATTGGGGACATAGTGAAAAAAATGGGGAAAAAATGGAAAAAAATGGGGAAAATGGAAAACATTGGGAGAAATGGGGAAAAAATGGGGGATTTGGGACATTGGAGATGTTGGGGACATTGGGGACATTGGAAAAAAATGGAAAAATGGAAAAAAATGGGGGAAAAGGGGAAAAAATTGGGGGAAAATGGGGAAAAATATGGGGAAAATGGCAGGAAAATTGGAGATTGGGGACATTGGTGACATTGAAAAAAGTAGGGGAAAATGGGGGGAAAAGGGAACAAATTGGGGGAAAATTGGGGAAAAATGTGGGATTTGGGACATTGGGGACATTGGGGGAATTGGGAACCTTGAGGATCTTGGGGATCTTGTTTTTCCCCATTTCTCCCCCATTTTCCCCCATTTTTACCATTTTTCATCCATTTTCCCCCATCTTTTTGCCATTTTTCCCC
>NW_026625443.1:0-3291 GCF_030028575.1 Malurus melanocephalus | reverse complement strand
TTTTCCCCTATTTTCCCCCAATTTCCCCATTTTTTCTGTCACAGTTGATGATGATGGGGGCCCGGAAGTGCCCCCCAAGCTGCTCCCACTCCCACCCCATTTCCCCCATATTTTCCCCTTTTTTTTCTCTATTTTTGTCATTTGTTCACTGTTTCCCCCCATTTTTTTCACCGATTTTCCTCATTTTTTCACATTTCCTATTTTTCCTCATTTTCCCCATTTTTTCCCAATTTTCCCCATTTCACCCCATTTGCCCCATTTTTCTTCCATTTCTCCCATTTTCCCCACATTTTTGTCTTTTCCCCCCATATTTTCCCCATTTTTTGTTCTATTTCTGTCATTTTTTTCCCCATTTTCCCCATTTCTCTCACAGTTGATGACGGTGGGCGCCCGGAATTTCCCCCCGAGCTGGTCCCACTCCAGCAGGGCGCAGGCTCCGTTGCGGGGCTGGGCCAGCGCCACCCCGGGGTGGCCACCGAGGGCGAAGGGTTCGGCCGAGAGCGATGAGAACGGCAGCGACTGGAACGGCCGCAGCTCTGGGGACACGGGGATAGCGTGGGGACACTCAGGGGACACCCCAGTATGGACCAGTATAAACCAGTATAACCCAGTCCCCTTTTCCCCATGAAAAGCCTACATTTTTACACCTAAAAATGCCATTTTTATCCCAAAATCCCAATTTTTCACCCCAAAACGGTTTTTTTCCTCCCAGTTTGCCCCAGTCCCTCTCAGTATAACCCAGAATAAACCAGTGTAAACCAGTATAACCCAGTCCCCTTTTTCCCTGTGAAAAATCCCACATTTTTACACCTAAAAATGTCATTTTTACCCCCAAATCCCTGTTTTTCACCCTAAAACCCCCCAATTTTTCCCCTAGTCCCTCCCAGTATAACCCAGTCCCTTCCAGTCTCTCCCAGTCTCTCCCAGTCTCTCCCAGTTTAAACCAGTATAACCCAGTATAACCCAGCCCCTTTTTCCCCATGAAAATCCCACATTTTTACACCTAAAAATGCCATTTTTACCCTAAAATCCCATTTTTTCCGTCTAAAATCACCGTTATTTACCCCAAAATTGCGGGTTTTTCCCTCCCAGTTTGCCCCAGTCCATCCCAGTATAACCCAGTACAACCCAGTCCGCTTTTTCCCCGCAAAAAATCCCACATTTATACACCTAAACATGGCATTTTTACCCCAAAATCCCAATTTTTGCCCCTAAAATCTCCATTTTTACACCTAAAAATCACCGTTATTTACCCCAAAACCACTGGCTTTTTCCTCCCAGTCCATCCCAGAATAAACCAGTATAACCCAGTATAACCCAGTCCCATTTTTCTCCCCAAACCCCTTATTTTTCCCCTAAAATCCCTGTTTTTCACCCTAAAATCACCGTTATTTACCCTAAGACCACTGTTTTTTTCCGCCCAGTCTGCCCCAGTCTGCCCCAGTGAAACCCAGTATAACCCAGCCCCTTTTTCCCCATGAAAATCCCACATTTTTACCCCTAAAATTGCCATTTTTACCCTAAAATTCCCAGTTTTACCATTAAAATTCTTGTTTTTCACCCCAACACCCCCGCATCTTTTCTCCCCAGTCCCTCCCAGTCCATCCCAGTATAACCCAGTATAGACCAGTAAAATGCAGTCCCCTTTTCCCTGTGAAAATCTCACATTTTTACACCTAAAAAATGCCATTTTTACCCTAAAATTCTCAGTTTTACCACTAAAATCCCCACTTTTCACCCCAAAATCCCCTCAATTTTTTCCCCAGTCCCTTCTAGTTTGCCCCAGTCCATCCCAGTGTAAATCAGTATAACCCCGTCCCCTTTTCCCCCACGAAAATCCCACATTTTTACACCTAAAATTGCCATTTTTATCCCAAAATCTCCATTTGTTGCCCTAAAATCCCCATTTTTTACCCCAAGCCACCGTTTTTTTCCTCCCAGTCCCTCCCAGTATAACCCAGTATAATCCAGTTCCCTTTTTCCCCACGAAAATCCCACTTTTTTACACCTAAACATGGCATTTTTCCCCCAAAATCCCCATTTTTCACCCCAAAACTGCCACACTTTCTCCTCCCAGACCGTCCCAGTATAAACCAGTATAGACCAGTCTGCTTTTTCCCTGCAAAAATCCCACATTTATACACCTAAAAATGCCATTTTTATCCCAAAATCCCAATTTTTCAGCCCCAAACCTGCGTGTTTTTTCCTCCCAGACCGTCCCAGTTTGCCCCAGTCCCTCCCAGTATAAACCTGTATAGACCAGTATAAACCAGCCCCCTTTTTCCCTGTGAAAATCCCACATTTTTACACCTAAAAAATGCCATTTTTACCCTAAAAATCCCCATTTTTACCCCTAAAATCACCATTATTTACCCCAAAACCACTGGCTTTTTCCTCCCAGTCCCTCCCAGTTTGCCCCAGTCCATCCCAGTATAAGCCAGTATAAACCAGTATAAACCAGTCCCCTTTTTCCCTGCGAAAATCCCACATTTTTACACCTAAAAATGCCATTTTTACCACTAAAATATCAAATTTTTTCACCCTAAAATCACTGTTATTTACCCCAAAACCGCCGGGTTTTTTGCCCCAGTCCCTCCCAGTATAAACCAGTATGAACCAGTCCCCCTTTTCCCTGTGAAAATCYCACTTTTTACAGCTAAAACCGCCATTTTTACCCTAAAATGCCTGGTTTTCACCAAAAAAAATCCCATTTTTACCCCTAAAATCCAGCGTTTTTCACCCCAAAACCACCAGGATTTCCTCCCAGTCCATCCCAGTTCCTCCCAGTATAAACCAGTATAACCCAGTATCAACCACTCCCCTTTTCCCCGTGAAAATCCCACCTTTTTACACCTAAAAATGCCATTATTACCCTAAAAATATCATTTTTTCGCCTAAAAATCCCCATTTTTCACCCAAAACCCCCCCATTTTTCCCCCCAGTTCCTCCCAGTATAACCCAGTCCATCCCAGTATAACCCAGTATAAACCAGTATAACCCAGTATAACCCAGTATAGACCAGTATAACCCAGTTCCCTTTTTCCCCACGAAAATCCCACATTTTTACACCTAAAAGTACCATTTTTACCTAAAATCCCCATTTTTACCATAGAAATATCGATTTTTTCACCATAAAATCACCGCTATTTACCTCAAAACCGCCAGGTTTTTTGCCCCAGTCCCTCCCAGTATAAACCAGTCCCATTTCCCCCCAAAAAATCCCCATTTTTTCCCCTTAAACCCCCCATTTTTTTTACCAAAACCCCCGTTTTTTGCCCCAAACTCCTCCCA
>NW_026625442.1:12941-14239 GCF_030028575.1 Malurus melanocephalus | reverse complement strand
CGGATCATCCCCATCCTTCATTCCCGTGCGGGGCCGGATTTTTCGGTGCCCCTTTGGAACCCCGGAATCCTCTCCTGTCCGTCTGTGCATTCCCAGGGCTGGAATTCACCGCTGGAATTCCATCCTCACCCCAGGGCGGTGCCGGGGAGGCCCAGGGAAGAGCAGGAAAAACCCTCCCGGTGTTGGGATCACCTCCCCCTCGGGAACGCCGGGATCGGGCCGGGAATTCTGTCCCGATCTTCCCGGGAGTGGGAAGATGGGATCTGTCCCATTAATCCAGAATTCCCGGGAATTCTGTCCCGGGATATTCCTGCGGGGTCGGGAAGCGTTTCCTCCTCTCCAGCGCCGGATCCCGCRGCGTTTTCCGCTCCCCTCCCGTCCCTCCCGGCTCTTATCTCGTTCTCCTCTCGTTTATCTCCCCCCGAGGCAGCGATTCCCCCTTTTCCTGTCCCATTCCCGAGGCTTTTCCTGGCCTTTTGGCCGCTCTTCCCGCCCTCTCCGGCCTCTCCTCGGGTTTGTGTTTTTTTGGGAAGCCCCGGAGCTCGGTCCTGCACCCGGGAGGGGCTTTGGAGGAGCCTCCGCGTGGAAAATCTGAGATTTTGGGATGCGGGAAGGAGGCGGTGGGGCTTTTCCCTCATCCTAAACCGGGATTTGCTCCCGGCTGTTCATTCCCAGGTGGAATTCCATCCGTTTATCTCCCCCCGAGGCAGCGATTCCCCCTTTTCCTGCCCCATTCCCGCGGGTTTTCCTGCTCCTTTGGCCGCTCTTCCCGCCCGCTCCGGGCTCTCCTCGGGTTTGTGGTTTTTTTTGGGAAGCCCCGGAGCTCTCCCTGCAGCCGGGAGGGGCTTTGGAGGAGCCTCCGCGTGGAAAATCCGCGATTTTGGGATGCGGGAAGGAGGCGGTGGGGCTTTTCCCTCATCCTAAACCGGGATTTGCTCCCGGCTGTGCATTCCCAGGCCTGAAATTCACCGACGGAATTCCATCCGTTTATCTCCCCCCGAGGGTTTTCCTGGTCCTTTGGCCGCTCTTCCCGCCCGCTCCGGGTTCTCCTCGGGTTTGTGTTATTTTTGGGAAACCTTGGATCTCTCCCTGCACCCGGGAGGGGCTTTGGAGCGACCTCCGCGTGGAAAATCCGCGATTTTGGGATGTGGGAAGGAGGCGGTGGGGCTTTTCCCTCATCCTAAACCGGGATTTGCTCCCGGCTGTGCATTCCCAGGGCTGAAATTCACCGATGGAATTCCATCCGTTTATCTCCCCCCGAGGCAGCGATTCCCCCTTTTCCTGCCCCATTCCCGAGG
>NW_026625442.1:7012-11271 GCF_030028575.1 Malurus melanocephalus | reverse complement strand
TCCCCGCTTTCCCCCCGCCTCTTTCCTCCCTCTCCCGGCTCCCAGCAGCCGCGGCGCTCCGAGAATTCCCAATCCATGCATTTTTAATTCCCCACGACCCAGCAGCCATTTCAGCCGCTCCGATGAGCAGCGAGCGGCGCCGGCAGCGCCCGGTCCCGGGGACACCATGGATGCGCTTTTTCCGCCCCCTGGACGCCGTGGCGCTTCCCGAATTTCCCGAATTCCCCGAATTATTTCCCGAATTTCCTGGATTTAGCCCGCGGCTGCAGGTGGGAGCTGCTTCCCGGCCCAGGGGAGGGAGGAAAGGGGTGACCCCGAGTGGGAGCGACCTTTAGGGATGGGAGGGATGGGAATGGTCTGAGAGTGAGTCCGGGATCTGCTGGGAGAGTGGGAAAAGTGGGATCGGTGCTGGGATCCCATTGATTTGGGGTGGGAAAAGTGCTGGAATATCCCGCTGATCCGGAGTGGGAAAAGTGCTGGGGGATCCCGCTGATTTGGGGTGGGAAAAGTGCTGGACGATTCCGCTGATCTGGGATGGGAAAAGTGCTGGAATATCCCATTGATCCAGGGTGGGAAAAGTGCTGGGGATCCCACTGATCCGGGGAGGGAAAAGTCTTGGAATATTCCCATTGATTCGGAGTGGGAAAAGTGCTGGAATATCACCACTGATCCAGGGTAGGGAAAGTCTTGGAATAGCCCCATTGATCCAGAATAGGAAAAGTTTTGGGGGATCCCACTGATCCGGGGTAGGAGAAGTGCTGGAATATCCTATTGATCTGGAATGTGAAAAGTCTTGGAATATCCCCATTGATCCGGGATGGAAAAAGTGCTGGGTGATCCCGGTGATCCGGGGAAGGAAAAGTGCTGGAATATCCCCATTGTTAGGAAAAGTGGGATAGGAAAAGTGCTGGAATATCCCACTGATCCGGAGTGGGAAAAGTGCTGGGGGATCCCGCTGATTTGGGGTGGGAAAAGTGCTGGAATATCCCCATTGATCCTGGATGGGAAAAGTGCTGGAATATCCCCATTGATAGGAAAAGTGGGATAGGAAAAGTGCTGGAATATCCCACTGATCCGGAGTGGGAAAAGTACTGGATGATCCCGCTGATCCGGGGTAGGAAAAGTTCTGGGGGATCCCATGATGGGAAAAATGCTGGAATATCCCATTGATCCCGGATGGGAAAAGTGCTGGGGGATCCCGCTGATTTGGGGTGGGAAAAGTGCTGGAATATCCCCATTGATTCGGGGTGGGAAAAGTGCTGGAGGATCCCGCTGATCCGGGATGGGAAAAGTAATGGAATATCCCCATTGATAGGAAAAGTGGGATAGGAAAAGTGCTGGAATATCCCACTAATCCGGAGTGGGAAAAGTAGCGGGGGATCCCATTGATCTGGGGTGGGAAAAGTGTTGGAATATCCCATTGACTCAGGGTGGGAAAAGTGAAGGATCCCAGCTGGAGGAACCCGCTTATTTGGGGTGGGAAAAGTGCTGGGGAATCCCACTTGTCCACAATAGGAAAAGTGCTGGAATATCCCCATTGATCCGGGGTGGGAAAAGTGCTGGAATATCCCCACTGATAGGAAAAGTGGGATAGGAAAAGTGCTGGAATATCTTATTGATCTAGGGTGGGATTAGTGCTGGGGGATCCCACTGATCCGGGGTGGGAAAAGTGCTGGAATATCCCATTGATCCGGAATGGGAAAAATGCTGATCAAAAAAATTGATCCGGGATGGGAAAAGTCTTGGAATATCCCATTGATTCAGGGTGGGAAAAGTGCTGGAATATCCCATTGATGTGGGATGGGAAAAGTACTGGGGGATCCCGCTCATTTGGGGTGGGAAAAGTGCTGGAATATCCCATTGATCTGGAATGTGAAAAGTGCTGGAATATCCCATTGATCCGGGGTGGGAGAGATCCCGGAGGATTCCCACTGCCCCAGGATCCTGGATCCATCCATCCTCTCCCTCATCCCTGGGATGTTCCCAGGATGTGTGGATCTCACTGGGACTGGTCTGGATGAGGATGGGATGTGGGCAGGAATTCCTGGGATAAAGATGAGTTTGTGTGGAGGGAATTCCTGGGATAAGGATGAGTTTGTGTGGAGGGAATTCCTGGGATAAGGATGAGTTTGTGTGGCGGGAATTCCTGGGATAAGGATGGGTTTGTGTGGCAGGAATTCTTGGGATAAGGATGAGTTTGTGTGGCGGGAATTACTGGGATAAAGATGAGTTTGTGTGGAGGGAATTACTGGGATAAGGATGAGTTTGTGTGGCGGGAATTCNGGGAATTCCTGGGATAAGGATGAGTTTGTGTGGCGGGAATTCCTGGGATAAAGATGAGTTTGTGTGGAGGGAATTACTGGGATAATGATGAGTTTGTGTGGTGAGAATTATCGCGATAAGGATGTGCTCCTCTGTCAGGAATTTTCGGGGTAAGGACGGGATCCTGTATCAGAAATTCTCGGGATAAGGACGGGCTCCTGTGGTGGGAATTCTTGGGATAAGGATGAGTTTGTGTGGCGAGAATTCTCGGGATAAAGATGGGTTTGTGTGGGCAGGAATTCTCGGGATAAGGATGGGCTCCTGTGTCAGGAATTTTCGGGATGAGGATGTGCTCCCGTGGTGGGAATTCTCTGGATAAGGATGAGTGTGTGTGACTGGAATTGTCGGGATAAGGCTGTGCTTCTGTGGCGGAAATTCTCGGGATAAGGACGGGCTTCTGTATCAGGAATTTTCGGGATAAGGATGTGCTCCTCTGGTGGGAATTCTCGGGATAGGGATGAGTTCGTGTGGCGATAATTATCGGGATAAGGATGTGCTTCTCTGTCAGGAATTTTCGGGATGAGGATGGGCTCCTGTGGCAGAAATTCTTGGGATAAGAACGAGTTTGTGTGGCGGGAATTATCAGGACACGGATGGGTTCCTGTGGGGAGGAATTCTTGGAATAAGGATGGGATTGTGTCAGGAATTCCCGGGATAAGGACGGGCTCCCGTGTCAGGAATTCCCGGGATAAGGCTGTGCTCCCGTGGTCGGAATTCCCGGGATAAGGCTGTGCTCCCGTGGTCGGAATTCCCGGGATAAGGCTGTGCTCCCATGGCCGGAATTCCCGGGATAAGGCTGTGCTCCCGTGGCCGGAATTCCCGGGATAAGGCTGTGCTCCTCTGTCAGGAATTCCCGGGATAAGGCTGTGCTCCTCTGTCAGGAATTCCCGGGATAACGATGCGTTTGTGCCGCGGGAACATTCGGCGCTCGGAATTTCACCCTCAGGGCGATGTCGCGGGTGCCTCTCCCTGTCCCCGCTGCTCCGGCTGTCCCCAGGGTCCCCATGGATGTCCCATCCCCATCCCCATCCCCATCCCCATTCCCATTCCCATTCCCATCCCATTCCCATTCCCGGATTCCCGGGAGCAGCTCTGACGTGTCCCTGCTCTGTCCCCTCGCAGGTGGATGAGGACGGAGCGCTGTGACCCCGTGCCCGTGACAATCGTTCCAGGTGAGCCCCGCCCTGCCCTGCCCTTCCCTTCCCTTCCCGCCGGGAATACCGGGAATACCGGGAATATCGGGAATATCGGGAATATCGGGAATACCGGGAATGTGGGCTGGGAATGGCCCCGGGATGGGGCGCACCTGGGGGGATCACGTGTGGAGAGTGAGGGCTGCGAAAACAGGGAAAGGCTGGGAAAAACCGGGAAAGGCTGTGAAGACTGGGAAAAACTGGGAAAAACTGGGAAAGGCTGGGTAAAGCTGTGAAAAACTGGGAAAGGCAGGGAAATGCGGGGTCACGCCAGCCCTGATTAGCGCCCCGATCCCAGAATTCCTCCTCAATTCCCAAATTCCTCCCCCCTTCCCGAATCCCCTCCAAATCCCGAATTCCTCCCCATTCCCGAATTCCCGGAATTCCCCCCAAATCCCAGAATTCCCCCCATTCCCGGGGCCGGGCTCTGGCGGGGGGGTCACGCCAGCCCTGATTAGCGCCCCGATCCCGGAATTCCTCCTCAATTCCCAAATTCCTGCCCCATTCCCCAATCCTTCCCAATTCCCCGAATCCCGGAATTCCCCTCGATCCCAGAATTCCTCCCCCATTCCCGAATTCCTCCCCATTCCCAAATTTCCCCTGAATCCCCGAATTCCTCATCATTCCAAAATTTCTCCCCCATTCCTGAATTCCCCCTGAATCCCAAATTTGTCCCCATTTCCAGATTCCCCCCGATTCCGAAATTCCCCCCGATCCCCGAATTCCCCCAAATCCCAGAATTCT
>NW_026625442.1:3516-4599 GCF_030028575.1 Malurus melanocephalus | reverse complement strand
TGGGGGGATTTTTGGGGGGATTTTTGGGGTCGGTGTGATCCCGGAGGGAATTTTGGGGTCGGGATGGGAAATGCGGGAGCTTCGGCCTGGGATTTTTTGGTCCCTAAACTGTCCCGAATTCCCGGTGTGATCCCGGGAAGATTTCTGGGGTCGGTGTGATCCCGGTGGGATTTTTGGGGTCAGGATGGGAAATGTGGGAGCTTCAGGTTGGGATTTGTTCGTCCCTGAGCTGTCCCACATTCCCGGTGGGATTTGGGGGGGATTTTTGGGGTCGGTGTGATCCCGGGGGTGTTTTTGGGGTCGGGATGGGAAATGCGGGAGCCTCAGGTTGGGATTTGTTCGTCCCTAAACTGTCCCGAATTCCCGGTGGGATCCCGGGGGAATTTTTGGGGGGATTTTTGGGGTCAGTGTGATCCCGGGGGGTTTTTTGGGTTCGGTGTGATCCTGGAGGGATTTTTGGGGTTGGGATGGGAAATGCGGGAGCCTCAGGTTGGGATTTGTTCGTCCCTAAACTGCCCGAATTCCCGGTGGGATCCTGGGGGAATTTTTGGGGGGATTTTTGGGGTCGGTGTGATCCTGGAGGGATTTTTGGGGTTGGGATGGGAAATGCTGGAGCTTCGGCCTGGGATTTGTTCGTCCCTAAACTGTCCCGAATTCCCGGTGGGATCCTGGGGGAATTTTTGGGGCGATTTTTGGGGTCAGTGTGATCCCGGGGGGTTTTTTGGGTTCGGTGTGATTCTGGAGGGGTTTTTGGGGTCGGGATGGGAAATGCGGGAGCTTCGGCCTGGGATTTGTTCGTCCCTAAACTGTCCCGAATTCCCGGTGGGATTTTTGGGGTCAGGATGGGAAATGCGGGAGCCTCAGGTTGGGATTTGTTCGTCCCTGAGCTCTCCCACATTCCCGGTGGGATTTTGGAGGGATTTTTGGGGTCGGTGTGATCCTGGGGGAATTTTTGGGGTTGGGATGGGAAATGCGGGAGCTTCGGCCTGGGATTTGTTCGTCCCTAAACTGTCCCGCGTTCCCGGTGGGATTTTTGGGGTCGGTGTGATCCCGGGGTTTTTTTTGGGGTCGGGATGGGAAATG
>NW_026625442.1:0-2251 GCF_030028575.1 Malurus melanocephalus | reverse complement strand
TTTTTGGGGTCGGGATGGGAAATGCGGGAGCCTCGGGATGGGATTTGTATTCCCCGAGCTGTCCCGCATTCCTGGGGGAATTTTTGGGGGGATTTTTGGGGTCAAGATGGGAAATGCGGGAGCTTCGGCCTGGGATTTGTTCGTCCCTACACTGTCCCGAATTCCCGGTGCGATCCTGGTGGGATTTTTGGGGTCGGTGTGATCCTGGAGGGATTTTTTGGGGTCGGGACGGGAAATGCGGGAGCCTCAGGCTGGGATTTGTTCGTCCCTAAACTGTCCCGCATTCCCAGTGGGATCCTGGGGGAATTTTTGGGGGGATTTTTGGGGTCGGTGTGATCCTGGAGGGATTTTTGGGGTTGGGATGGGAAATGCTGGAGCTTCAGGTTGGGATTTGTTGGTCCCTGAGATCCCTGGGGAATTTTTGGGGTCGGGATAGGAAATGTGGGAGCCTCAGGCTGGGATTTGTTCATCCCTGAGCTGTCCCACATTCCCGGTGGGATTTTTTTGGGGGATTTTTGGGGTCGGGATGGGAAATGCGGGAGCCTCGGTCTGAGATTTGTTCGTCCCTAAACTGTCCCGAATTCCCGGTGTGATCCCAGCGGGATTTTTGGGGTCGGGATGGGAAATGCAGGAGCTTCAGGCTGGGGTTTGCATTCCCCGAGCTGTCCCGCATTCCTGGGGGAATTTTTGGGGGGATTTTTGGGGTCAAAATGGGAAATGCGGGAGCCTCAGGTTGGGATTTGTTTGTCCCTAAACTGTCGCGCATTCCCAGTGGGATTTTTGGGGTCAGGATGGGAAATGCGGGAGCTTCGGCCTGGGATTTGTTCGTCCCTGAGCTGTCCCGAATTCCCGGTGCGATCCTGGTGGGATTTTTGGGGTCGGTGTGATCCCGGTGGGATTTTTGGGGTCGGTGTGATCCTGGAGGGATTTTTTGGGGTCGGAATGGGAAATGTGGGAGCCTCAGGCTGGGATTTGCATTCCCCGAGCTGTCCTGCATTCCTGGGGGGATTTTTGGGGGCATTTTTTGGGGTCGGTGTGATCCCGGGAGGATTTTTGGGGTCGGGATGGGAAATGTGGGAGCCTCAGGCTGGGATTTGTTCGTCCCTGAGCTGTCCCACATTCCCTAAACTGTCCCAAATTCCCGTTGGGATTTTTGGGGTCGGGATGGGAAATGCGGGAGCTTCGGGCTGGGATTTGTTCGTCCCTAAACTGTCCCGAATTCCCGGTGGGATCCCGGGGGAATTTTGGGATCGGGATGGGAAATGAGGGACCTTCAGGCTGGGAAATGCAGGAGCTTCAGGTTGGGATTTGTTGGTCCCTGAGATCCTGGTGGGATTTTTGGGGTCGGTGTGATCCTGGTGGGACTTTTGGGGTCGGGATGGGAAATGCGGGAGCCTCAGGATGGGATTTGTTTATCCCTAACCTGTCCCTCATTCCCGGTGGGATTCGGGGGGATTTTTGGGATCTGGAAGAGCAGGAGCCGGGAATTTGCTGTGACCCGCTCCTACCCCTCTCCCAATTCCACGGGATGGGAATGGCCCCGCTCCGCACCAGGAGCTGCCCGGGAACTGTGGGATGCGAGGAACTGCCGGCCCAGCATCAGGGAATGTGGGATCTGTGGGATTTTTGGGATCCTGGAAAGGCCCTGACTTCCCATTTCAGGGAATGTGGGATTTGTGGGATTTTTGGGATCCTGAAGGGTCTGACTTTCAGAGAATGTGAAATCTGTGGGATCCTGGAAGGCTCTGACTCCCTGCTCCAGGGAATGTGGGATTTGTGGGATTTTTGGGATCCTGAAAGGTCTGATGGCTCCAGGGAATGTGGGATCTGTGGGATTTTAGGGATTCTGGAAAGGTCTGAGTGTTTCAGAGAATGTGGGATTTTTGGGATCCTGAAAGGTCTGATTGCTACAGGGAATGTGGGATCTGTGGAATTTTTGGGATTCTGGAAAGGTCTGACTTTCAGAGAATGTGGGATCTGTGGGATTTGAGGAATCCTGGAAGCGTTTTATTCCCTGCTTGGGTTCTGGTGGGGATCCCCTGTGGGGATTTCCGGCTGTCCTGGATGGGGACAGCTCTGTCCCCACTGTCCCTGTCCCCTGTGTCTGTCCCCTCTATCTCTGTCTCCTGTGCCCCTTCTGTCCCCCTTGTCCCTGTTCTCTGTCCCTGACCCCTTTCTCTTCTTTGTCTCTGTCCCCACTGTCCCTGTCCCCTGTGCTCCCTCTGTCCCCTCTATCTCTGTCTCCTGTGTT
>NW_026625441.1:11896-13135 GCF_030028575.1 Malurus melanocephalus | reverse complement strand
TGGGGACAGAGGGCACAGTTCCGTGGGGACAGAGGACACAGTTCCACGGGACAGAGGGCACAGTTCCGTGGGGACAGAGGACACAGTTCCACGGGGACAGAGGACACAGTTCCGTGGGGACAGAGGGCACAGTTCCACGGGGACAGAGGGCACAGTTCCATGGGGACAGAGGACACAGTTCCGTGGGGACAGAGGACACAGTTCCACGGGGACAGAGGGCACAGTTCCGGGGGACAGAGGACACAGTTCCGTGGGGACAGAGGGCACAGTTCCACGGGGACAGAGGGCACAGTTCCATGGGGACAGAGGGCACAGTTCCATGGGGACAGAGGACACAGTTCCGTGGGGACAGAGGACACAGTTCCACGGGGACAGAGGACACAGTTCCGTGGGGACAGAGGACACAGTTCCACGGGGACAGAGGACACAGTTCCATGGGGACAGAGGGCACAGTTCCGTGGGGACAGAGGGCACAGTTCCGCGGGGACAGAGGGCACAGTTCCATGGGGACAGAGGACACAGTTCCACGGGGACAGAGGGCACAGTTCCGTGGGGACAGAGGGCACAGTTCCGTGGGGACAGAGGACACAGTTCCGTGGGGACAGAGGGCACAGTTCCACGGGACAGAGGACACAGTTCCGTGGGGACAGAGGGCACAGTTCCGTGGGGACAGAGGGCACAGTTCCATGGGGACAGAGGACACAGTTCCACGGGGACAGAGGGCACAGTTCCATGGGGACAGAGGGCACAGTTCCACGGGACAGAGGACACAGTTCCACGGGACAGAGGACACAGTTCCGTGGGGACAGAGGGCACAGTTCCGTGGGGACAGAGGACACAGTTCCATGGGGACAGAGGACACAGTTCCTTGGGGACAGAGGGCACAGTTCCACGGGGACAGAGGACACAGTTCCGTGGGGACAGAGGGCACAGTTCCATGGGGACAGAGGGCACAGTTCCACGGGGACAGAGGACACAGTTCCGTGGGAACAGAGGGCACAGTTCCGTGGGGACAGAGGGCACAGTTCCACGGGGACAGAGGGCACAGTTCCGTGGGGACAGAGGACACAGTTCCGTGGGGACAGAGGGCACAGTTCCACGGGGACAGAGGACACAGTTCCATGGGGACAGAGGGCACAGTTCCGTGGGGACAGAGGACACAGTTCCATGGGGACAGAGGACACAGTTCCATGGGGACAGAGGGCACAGTTCCACGGGGACAGAGGACACAGTTCCACG
>NW_026625441.1:9461-10426 GCF_030028575.1 Malurus melanocephalus | reverse complement strand
TAACAGACAGGGACTCATCTTCACTCATCTTTGTGAGTAGGAGATTTTTAAAAATACATCAGGCTTAACATCAATAGCRGAGACAGGGAGCCACATTAATAAATCCACGGGTACTAAACCAAGGATTATTTTTATCTGGCTGAGATACTGGTTTTTATTATAAAATGTTCTTCAACAGCAGAACCAWAGAATGATGTCACCACTAATCAGGAGTCTGACAAGAAGAGAAAGCGGAAAAATCAGCGGATGCAATGTATGGGAACAAATACAGTGACAGAACCCAGAACGGTTCATTCTGAAGAGCAGCAGCTGGAACTAAAATCTGGATTATAGCCACGTATTTTCATGCAACTGCCCTGAATTTTGTAAAGTCTCATTTTCTGCAGAGGAGGTCAGGAGCCCCTCTCTTCATGAACCCTATTTTCCTGTGGCTCCAGCAGTGCCAGACTTGGGCCAAGCCCAGCCTGGGGGTCAAAAGCTCAACCCCAAATGGCCTGGGCTGGACTGGAGACCCCCAGGAGCTCTTCTGGCCTGAATTTGTCCTCATGTTCTGTTGCTTGTTTTGGGGGTTTTAAATTCATAGAAGATATTTAGGGAATAAAATGCTTCGTTGAGAATGAGAACCACAGTTAAGTACAATATTACAAAATAGAATGGAATAGAATAGAATAGAATAGAATAGAATAGAATAGAATAGAATAGAATAGAATAGAATAGAATAGAATAGAAAATAGAATAGAATAGAATAGAATAGAAAATAGAATAGAATAGAATAGAATAGAATAGAATAGAATAGAATAGAATAGAATAGAATAGAATAGAATAGAATAGAATAGAATAGAATAGAATAGAACATTTCAGTTGGAAGGGAACCACAGTACTCATCTGCTCCAACGTCCTGACCGCTTCAGAGCTGACCAGATCTCAAGGAATCATGCAGTATTATTGATACTGTGATCCAGGTT
>NW_026625441.1:0-8115 GCF_030028575.1 Malurus melanocephalus | reverse complement strand
CCCATCCCTGGGCACACTCCAGACCCTTCCCCAGCTCCGTTCCCATCCCTGGGCACACTCCAGACCCTTCCCCAGCTCCGTTCCCATCCCTGGGCACACTCCAGACCCTTCCCCAGCTCATCCCCATCCCTGGGCACACTCCAGACCCTTCCCCAGCTCCGTTCCCATCCCTGGGCACACTCCAGACCCTTCCCCAGCTCCGTTCCCATCTCTGGCACACTCCAGACCCTTCCCCAGCTCCGTTCCCATCCCTGAGCACACTCCAGACCCTTCCCCAGCTCCGTTCCCTGCCCTGGGCACACTCCAGACCCTTCCCCAGCTCCGTTCCCTGCCCTGGGCACATTCCAGCCCCTCCATGTCTTTCCTGTTCCGAGGGGCCCCCAGCACTGGAGGTTTCTCAGCAGCCCCAGCTCAGGGGACAGCACTGCCCTGGTGCTGCTGACACACCGTGGTTGATCAGGATTTGAGGATTTTCTCATTTCCAGAGGGAAATCTGAACATTGGGCAGTGCCAATGAGATCCATGGCTGCCCATTGCTCTGAGGACTGTGGCACAAACGTGCTGAGCTGCCCCAAGGCTCCATTTGCACCAAGGGCTCAGCACTCGCCTCAGCAGACTGACTGTGGGGCTGCTTTTTCTTTTCCTCTCTGTTTTTTTTTAGATCTTGTTAAACAATTAGCCAGAGTTCACAGTGTGACAATTATCACAGGATTGCTTTCAACAGGGAAAACCAACCCTGCACGGTGCCCATGGTGCTGTGCTGAGAGCTGGGTGAAAGGAGAACTAAACTTTTCCAGCAGCRGCTTTGCCAAGTAGGGAGAAAATTGTGAAAAGGGCTTATGAACTGAGAATACACCTGTATTCAACACAGTGTCTCCTTTCAACACAAAATACCTTCCTGGCTCCGAGATCCCTTTTCTAATTAAAGTTTTTGAAAGTGGCACACTCCTGTAATACATTTTGATGAAATCCCATTCTCCAGTGAAATTGTTATGGTGGATAACTTGCAGGCAACAGTGGCAGGAAGACTGTTAATCAGGACCAGGAGAATACAGAGCGCCTGAAAAGCCAGCATTAAGCCACTATGACAGGCAGTCCCCAAATTCATGGCTCACACAGAACAAACTTATTTTTGAGAGCAGAATTACAGAGGTATAAAAACAGGGAAAAAAGTCTTGAAAGGCAGAAGGTAAGTGATTACCTTCACATTGCTCCRTTCTGCAGCTGACATCGGGGAGCTGAGGCTTTAACTCACCAAGCACAGACTGAAATCCATCCTGCCTGGGGTTAATAAAGAAACAACCCTGAGATTTGTGACTGGGCATCAGCGAGATGGAGCTGAAATGGTGTGAGATAACCTGGAACGATGGGAGCACACTGTTTAAAATGCTGATTATTGTGGCAGAGATGGGGTTCAGTCACAGTGTGTCACAGGCTGGGGCTCAGCTGAACCTCTCTGTCAGAGCACTGCCACCCAAATCACCCAGAAACTGGGATTAACCTTTAAACTGGGAGAAAGCTCCGAATCCCACAGTGAAGATGTGTTTTAGGGTCATGAATTGTAAAGGCCTGCAGGGAGTTAAAGTGATTTATTGGGGTCCTGGAGAAAACACATTTGGGGTTGAATGAGCTCACTTTTTTGTGTGAGCTGAACTTTTATTCTCCTGCTATTTTGAATCCCTTTAAGGGTACAAACACGCATCGAGGAGCTGCAAAAACATGAATTCAGAAAAACAGAAAATAGGTGCAAAAGACTCAGAGAGAGGTGAGCAAACTTTGYGATCATCTCCTCAATTAATGGTCATTAACGGGTGATAAATGGGTCCACGTGACTTTGGTGACACTGATGAATGAGTTGTGGCAGAAAACACCAAGATTGATGCATTGTTCAGCCTTAAACTAAACACATGGTGTTAATTCACTCACAGGGTTTGCAACCTGGAGTCCATCAGCATTCATAATTAAACACATTGCTTCATCAATTTTATAAATAYGGCAAAAAGCTGCTAATGGAGTGTCTGAAATTCTGTTAACATTCATTTAATCTCTTTGGTTTCTCTTTAAACACACATTAAAATTCTAATCACTGCAAAAAGACTTTAATATGACACAATGTTAATGAAATGTGTGAAGGAGCTATTGAAAAAATAATTCTTTTTTAAAAAAATGAAAGAAAGGAAAGGGAAGCAGACTAAGCTGAACTGGCATGTAAATCCAACCAGGGAGCTGTTTAAGGGCTAAGGAAAACCATGGATGTGTTTTAGGATGGCACGATTTTAAAAGGCTTTTTTTGTACTAAATACTCGTTATTGGGATTAATTAGGGGATTAAGCTTTGAAACTGTTCCAGCTCTCTCATTTGTAGTTTTRCTTTCTACCTTGCTGTTCCACAATCCCTGAAATGGGAATATTTKGGGTGGGGATGACTCAGTGTGCGCTGCAGAAATGTCAGGAAAGCATTTCCACTTCACAGCACTTTCCTGCAATGTTTGTGCCATGAACTTTTATTTCTTTTTTATTACTTTTAAAAATTGTGTTTATCCTTTTTCCAGGATGAAGAGGAAAAACACTGAAATACTGGAATAATTTGCAATGTAAAAAAATCTCGATTTTCCTCGTTTTAATGCTATCTTAGATAAATACCAGCAATAGCATCAGAGGAGCAACAGTGACTCAAAGGCCAGGTTGGGCAGGGCTTGGAAGAGCCTGGTCTAAGGGAAGGACCCTGCTCAAGGCAGAGCACGATGAGCTTTCTCTTTAACCCAAACTATTCCACGATTCTGTGATTCCATCRCTGMTTTRTGAGCATTCYMCGATGTTTTCCCACACCCTGATATCTCCAGGTATTTGTTGGATCTTATCACCTGTATCTGAACACGCACAGATGTGCTGAAATTCAAAAATAAACGCTTCAGGCTGTGCCATGAAGGAAACATTTCCTTCCTCACAAACAGGCACTTTGAAATTCATGGAGTTGATTCTGGAATGTATTTCCAGAGCTCGGACCCACTCCTTTGCTAGGGAACATTTCTGAGACTATCTCTAACTGTTGCAAGGCAAAAATTGTCAAGAGCCATTTCCAGAGACAGAAACGGCCATTTCATGCCCAATTTACAACATGCAGATGTCAATACCTATCACTACCGTGAGCTGAGCAGGGGAGAATCATCTGTGCTATTAAACTGGCTGTGATGAGCTGGTGCAGACGTCACCAGAGTGGAAACAATCCTTACACACACACAGTTTTTCACTGTTTCTTTTCACTTTTGGGTTGCTCCCTGCATTTCCAGCCCTGGAACAGTCACAATCAGTCCATGTTTGCAGCTGTTTCAGTTCTGTGGTGCCCTGTCCTGGCTGTGGCACACCCAGCTCTCACTGTGGCACACTCAGCTCTCACTGACAGCAGCACTGTCATTGTCACTGTCCCATCAGAGTGCTCGGTGTGTGACAATAATGAACACAGAGCACAATCTGCAGCTCCACCATCCCAGAGCAGCTCTGTCAGCTCAGCCAGGCTCTACTCAGCACTCCCTGGCTGAAACCAGGAGCTGGAGCAGCACGGGGAGAGAACTGTGCTCCTGTCACAGCAGCGAACATGTGAGTGCTGAATGAAAGAGGGAAAAACAAAGGCAAAAAGGGAAATCATATTCCACATTTCAGAGTTCACTGCTGGCAGCAGGAGAGCCTCAGCCTCCACAGGGAGGGCAGGAATGAGGCCCCAGGATCCACTTGTGCTGCTGCTCCTGTGTTTTTTCTGATGTGAGAATGCCCCAAGAGCAGGGATGTCCCTTCCCTGGTGCCTGCCCGTGCCATCTGCAGGGGGTCAGGACCATGGGGTTGGATGTGTCCACATTCAGCTGATCCAGGATCTGTCTGACACCACCCAGCTCTACAGCCGCCCCTCCCTGATGGCCCCAATCCCACTGGGGGCTCTCCCTGGCCCCGCTGCCCCCTGCCCATCCCTTCCCTGCTGGTCCCAATCCCACTGGGGGCTCTCCCTGGCCCCACTGCCCCCTGCCCATCCCATTCCAGGCTGTCCCCAATCCCACTGGGGGCTCTCCCTGGCCCCACTGCCCCCTGCCCATCCCTTCCCAGTCTATCCCAATCCCACTGGGGCTCTCCCTGGCCCCTCTGCCCCCTGCCCATCCCATCCCAGGCTGTCCCAATCCCACTGGGGGCTCTCCCTGGCCCCTCTGCCCCCTGCCCATCCCTTCCCAGTCTGTCCCAATCCCACTGGGGCTCTCCCTGCACCACTGCCCCCTGCCCATCCCTGCTGGTCCCAATCCCACTGGGGGCTCTCCCTGGCCCCTCTGCCCCCTGCCCATCCCAGTCTGTCCCAATCCCACTGGGGTCTGTCCCTGGCCCCTCTGCCCCCTGCCCATCCCATCCCAGTCTGTCCCAATCCCACTGCCCCCTGCCCATCCCTTCCCAGGCTGTCCCAATCCCCCTGGGGGCTCTCCCTGGCCCCACTGCCCCCNCTGGCCCCAATCCCCCTGGGGGCTCTCCCTGGCCCCACTGTCCCCTGCCCATCCCTTCCCAGGCTGTCCCAATCCCACTGGGGTCTGTCCCTGGCCCCACTGCCCCCCTGCCCATCCCATTCCAGGCTGTCCCAATCCCACTGGGGGTTCTCCCTGCACCACTGCCCCCTGCCCATCCCAGTCTGTCCCAATCCCACTGCCCCCTGCCCATCTCTTCCCAGTTTGTCCCAATCCCACTGGGGCTCTCCCTGGCCCCGCTGCCCCATCCCCATCCCTTCCCAGCCTGTCCCAGCCTCTCCTGCTCCCCAGCAAATGCTGCCATGCTGTCCATCCCTGAGCTCTGCTGGTGAGAGGCAGCGATGGGCACGGGCACTGTGCAAGCATTGAAACCTTGTTCTGGTTTGGGAAACTGAGTGCATTTGGTCTGGGTTTCACTGACTCAGAGCAGATATGGAACCACACAGCACTGTGCCTGCTCTGCTGACAGATCCTGACAGCGCTTCCAGGGCCAGTCCTGCTGAGCTGGAGAGAATAAACTCCTGCAAACCCTCCAGAGCCTGCAAACCCTCCAAACCCTCCAGCACCTCCATCCCCTCCAGCCTCTCCAGATGGATGCTCTGCCCTGGACATGCCCTGCCAGGCTCTCTGAGCTGCTGCCCCAGCCCAGACCCTCACCAGGGGAATGGAAAGAACTGAGCTGTGTGGATGTGAGCGCTGTGCTGGCACAGGACAGGGACCAAGGGCAGCCCCTCCTCTGTCCCTCCTGCAGCGGGGTCAGGGGGGCTCCCTGGATGGGATCACCAAAGGAMCCCTCACCCTGTGCTCCTGAGAGTGTCTGAATCAAAAATCACTGAACCACTCAGGCTGGAAAAGCCTCTAAATAACCCAGCCCAACCTTTGATAAAAGGGATTTGTCTGCTGCACTGTGCTCTTTGCTCTGCTATGACTCTGCAGTATCTGAGCCACTGGAAAGGCAATTTCTTTTAAAATAGTGATAGTTTTGAATAACAATCACCTTTGCAAAGGCACTGAGCTCACGTTCCCAGCTAAGCTGGTTCCTCTTTGCCTCGAGGGAGGATATCTTGGCCATATGCTGGTGATGCTGTGGGGTGGTGGGTGTGTTAAGCACTGTCTGAAACCCAATTACGTGATGCAATCACAAACAATGAATTCCTGAGAACGCAGCCTCCCTGCCCAGRCACACCATTTATTAACAAACACCACTGCCATGTTTTGCTGTGTCTCCTACTCCAATCAGCCATATGGGAGGAAATCTGTAAATTACATTACAGCAATTAATACACACTTACACAGTTTGTACAAAAGTGTTGAATGAATTATGCTACAGGAAGCAAACACACTAAAACCTAACAATGGAGCTTTATGAATATTTAATTCTCGTAATTTATTTAAAGTTGTAAAACACAGCGTACACTCACCTTCGGAACACCTGCTCAGTTGAAGCACTCTGTCYTAACCATCTTATGTAGTTTTAGGGGATTCAGTAAATTATCCTGGTGTAATTAATTTTTATCCAAATGAATAGTGGGAAAATGGGTCCAAACTCTTGAATAGCTCCTGCTTGCTCAGAAAGGGGCTGTTTGCTTCCAGAGGGAATCTCACACAATTTTCACAAAGGTCTGGAGGGACAGGACCCAGGGAATGGGGTGACACTGCCCCAGGGCAGGGATGGATGGGATCTGGGAATTGGGAATTGTTCCCTGGGATGGAATTGCAGCCCTGGATCCCTTTGAGTGCCCAAGGCCAGGCTGGACATTGGGGACAGCCTGGGACAGTGGGAGGGGTCCCTGCATGGATGGGGTCAATGGGATGGGTTTAAGGTCCTTTCCAGCCCAATCCCTCTGGGATTCTGTGACATTAGGATTAATATCCTATAAAAACCCCACAATTTCAGGCAGTTGGTCACAGCCAAGAGCAAGGGACTGTCACCCTGCCAGGGTGTGACCCTGCAGAAGGAGAAGAGGGAACAAGGGCAGCCTCCTCACGTCCCCTGCGCCAGGGCTGTGCTGGGGCATGGGAGAGGGAGAGCGACATCAGCAGCGCTGCCTTAAACCAATGGGCTGAAAACAACGCCAAGGTTGATTTTTAGTATTTTCTTCCATTATTGTTGAAGTTTTKAAAAACAAATACATCAAAATTGCAACTTGATTGCTGTTTCTGGGAGTTCAGGGTCAGCTGCCTGGGCTGCTCAAGCCGGGCTCACCCCAGCACAGGACAGCACTGAGCCAGGACTAGAGGCTGCACCCACAGCCAAAGCAGAAGATGGACCCAGCTTAGTGAGACCCAACCACCAAACGCTGCACGTGGAATGAGCTATGAGAACAAGGAAAAAGGGCTCATTTATATTCCTCTTTACAGCATTCCTGATGAACTGAATCCCTTATTGTGCATTGGTGGGAGTGGGCAGAAGTGCTGTGCCAYGCTGCAGGGTTTGGGGTTGATTTTTGTGGGGTTGTTTTGGTTATATGTGTTGGGTTTTTACTTTGAATTAGTGACAGAACTGAAACATGAACTGAACCCAAGGAATTCTGGATTTGCAGTACAAAGCAATGGATTTAGGGTTTCCCACTCATCACAAGCTGGGGGTTAGGGTTAGGGTTAGGGTTAGGGTTACAGTTTCCATTCCAGAACTGACCCAAGAAAGGCATTGGCTTTTTTAGCTCTATCAGCTGGCAGATCCTTTACTGCTTAATGCCAGTTTGGTGTAGGAATGCCAAAAAACAGCACATCACATTTGCAAGAAACAAATCCACAGACTCCAACAATGCTGAGCAGCTGCTGGCCACTGATAGAGCCTGAAAAACCCTGATGCCTTCAGTGATAATGTTGTTTTTTGTATCTTACCTGAAAACTATTGCTTGTTTTGGATTTTTTAAATTTTTRAATAGCATTCACCTCTTGCTTTATAAGCACATTAGATGTAATTAATTGAAAGATGATTTTTCTTTCCTCCAAGCTATTATCACATAATTCCTAAATAAACTCTCTAATTTCTGCTWTTCTGGGGCATGGTCTGTTCTGATTTTGTGGATTCTCTTTTTAATGCCTATTGCTTAAATTTGCTCCCAAAATGGCTGGGACTCCTCCCAGCAGCAGAAGTTCCCTTTGCAATCCTATTTCCCTGAGTCTAACCTGTGCCTCTTCAACACACAAACAAACAAAAAAGCCAAATAGATGAGAGCATTAGCCAGGGAGCTCAAAAATGAGAGTGCTTTTAGTGTCTAAGAACAAAGATGTGATTAACTCTGTGGGTTAGGGAGCAGGACAACAACAAGACACAAACAAACAAACCCTTTGTATTTTGACAGAGAAAGTTCATCTTAATCCAAGTACTTCCATTTGCTAAAGCCAGCACCTGCACATCTGTGTCAACAGACTACAGCTTTTGCTGTCCAGGGAGACCACAGAGCTGTATTGAACAAAAAATCTGTATTACACAAAAATCTGTATTACACAAAAAAATCTGTATTACACAAAAAAATCTGTATTACACAAAAAAAAAAATCTGTATTACACAAAAAAATCTGTATTACACAAAAAAAAATCTGTATTACACAAAAAAATCTGTATGACACAAAAAATCTGTATGACACAAAAAATCTGTATTACACAAAAAA
>NW_026625440.1:10708-12329 GCF_030028575.1 Malurus melanocephalus | reverse complement strand
AGCTAAGCCACAGTGGGAGGTTGCCTTTGCTTCCAAACTCACCTGGGGAGAGGTCACGGTGTCCTCCATCTCTGCCTTTGTCCACCRCTGGTTCTTGCTGGAGYTCAGTCTGCAAGAACCAAGGTSMRCTCTCATTGCAGCCCCTCAGCTCAAAGGGCCACCGGCCAGTGGTMACCCAGCCCCAGCARCCTGAGCRTGGCYAAGCTGGGTGCTTAAGCCCTGCCCAACAGCAGAGCTGCAAGGGAGCCCTCCTCACCTTTTCCAAGTCCTTGATGACCTTCTCAACCTGCCTGCAGCTCACCTTCCTGCCCTGGGCRAGAGACAAGGAGGACAGGAAGGTGAGCAGTGATGTCTCTGCAGCTCAGCTGGGGGAGCAGTGCTCAGGCCCTGAGCCCAGAGCAGAGAGACACTCACTGCACGGCAGCGGCTCAGCTCCTTCTCCAGAGCTTTGATTGTTCGCACACGGGTAACTCGGGCTCCCTGGGTCCTGTGCAGGGAGAAAAGGGACAGACAGAGAGCTGGGTGAGCCCCAAGCCACCTGTGTTCCCTTGTCATTCAGCTGTGCCCGACAGCTGCCGCAGCCACAGGGGCAGCTCTCCCCAGCTGAGGAGCTGCGCTGCCCAGTGTGGCTGCTGCAGGAGCATCCATTCCCTGCAGCAGCAGCAGCAGCAGCAGCAGCAGCAGCAGCAGCAGCACTTACCCCTGTAGTGTGTGCAGCCACAGCTCCTTCAGCGCCTGCGAGCTGCGGACAGAGAGCAGAAGCAGCATCAGGCCCCACTGCCCCCCGGCCCCTGGGCAGACACGCGCGCCCGCACAGCCCTGCCCCGTGGCCAGGGACACAATGGAAGGACAAAGGTCTGTGCTGGGGACAGGACAGAGGTGCTGCCCAAGCCCTTTCACCCTCTGAGGTGCCAGAGCAGTGACTTTCTCCCTTCCCTTCTGGCACCAAAAAGGTGGCCAGGGCACACAGGCCACTCTGTGCCCAGGATCTCCATGGAGGCCAGAGGCCATTGCAAGGGTGGCCAATCCCTCCTTCATCCCATGCTTGGAACCCCTCCTGCCCTGCCAGGGCACGTGGCATCAGGACTCACCCAAATGTGGCAATGCAGGAGCCGCTGGGCCACATGAGGACGATGGAGGTCGTGTCCTCATCACTTCTTTCCTCCTGCTGCTGCTCGTGTCTGGGGAGCTCCAACTCCTTGCCGGCACTCAGCACCCACAGCTGGTGCAGGGCCAGGCGGAGCCATGGCCGCAGGGTGCTGCCCCGGCTGCAGAGAACAGAGGCCAGTGGTCAGGGGCAGGTGGCCTCCCTGGTGTCCCCCGGGGCAGAGCCCTGGCATGTCCCCCCTTCCCCTCCAGCATTGCCACGCACACGGGGGCACCCAGTACCGAGGGGTGGGGCCAAGGGCTTAGGCCAGGCTGGCTGTGGCCTGGCCCAGGGACAGGGATGGGGCAAAGGAGGCCGCGCTCTGAGGCTCTTACTGCAGCTTGGCCACCACCAGTTGGTCCTGGAAGAGCAGTAGGCGTCTCTCGCTCCTCTTTGAGCCACGGGTGAGAGTGACATCTGTGCTGAGCACGGCCTCGTCGCTGCTGACAGCGGTCCTGTGGAGCAGAGACTGAC
>NW_026625440.1:7382-9318 GCF_030028575.1 Malurus melanocephalus | reverse complement strand
AAGACCCTCTGCCCCACCCTCAAAACAAAGTGGAGGAAGAGAACTTACAGGGTATTGAATTAGTAAGATAGGGATGATCCAGGTTTTTCAAAAATTTTCAACATATTTGCACGGGGAAGAATAACGGAGACAAAATGCACTCCTTTCCCGTCCATTGGAGATGATTAGAGAAATAATAAATAATCAGCCATTAACAGGTCTATTTCCTGCCAGTGACCAAAGATGATTTTCGTAAAAACATACATGGCGGAAGGCCATGACAACTCACTTATCTAAAAAATTCATAACACTGGGCTTTCTTATTGTATTCATGACCATGATCTCATAAATGGTCACTTCTTTCTGGCTCTGTCCTTCCAGGTCTATTTTCTTTATGGCCACCTAAAATGACACTGAACATTACAATCTTGAGAAGTTGGTTGCTCAAGATCACAACGAACATGGAGTAAGTGAGTTTCGAATGACACACCTGAGGTGTGCCAAAGTGCCTGGTGATTGGACATGGGAGCCATTAGGAACTGACATTCTCACAGCCCATCTCTCTGCTCACTCAGAAGCAAGTACAGCACATGCAGACACCGATGTTTTGCCTTGTCCACCTGGTGACAACAGTGTCTTGATTGTCACACACAAAGCTCTGACCACACTCTCTGCTGCCCTGTCACAGCTCTAAAGAAGTAATCCGTGCCTTGGTGCCCTGTGGATGCATCCTGGGCTGCAAGCAGGGCTTGGGGCTTTTAGGGACGCCTTGCACATCTCTCCCTATGTGCACTTCCCAAGTGCAGTACTGCTGATGGCTGAGGAACTACTGGTGAGATTCAGATGTATTTGCTGGCAGCCAGAAATGAGAGTTCAGGACTCCTGTGCTGTAGCCCCAAAGAATAGCGAGATGCTCTAAGGCACCACCTTTCTTTTAGTAATTAAGAGCGAGTAGCACGTCCTTCACTGGAAGGTGCTGCTTCCCTCCTTGCCTTCCTTCTGGCAGCTGAGAAGGGCAAACATTGTCCTGCATGTATTTTTCAGGCTGGCACCAGTCTGCACCTCCTGTGCCTTTTCAGCACAGCTCTCCTTGTGACTCAAATCTCCAACCACCGCTCACAGCAGAGGGGAAAGCCCCCAAGAGCTGCAGAATCTGTTGGGGCTCTTGACATTTACCTCTTCTCTTGTGGCACCTTCAAGCGCTCTGCAAACCTTTCCAGAAGTCCTAGAAATAATGAGTGTGTCTTTACAACCAGGCCGTTGGAATCTGCTTGTAGATGGGGCCAGGAACTTATAGATAGGGAAGTAAGAGGAGAAATCTTAAGTTCTAGAAAATGTTACTCAATAACATAGACTGCTCCTTAGCTAAGATAATACCTGAATGAAGAGAAAAAGAACAAAGACTCACTGTAATAATAAGGAAAGCTTTTTTTTTCCATCTATATTATAAAAAAACAAGGGATAAATTAGAGGGAGCATAGAGTAGATGATTCGGGAAGTCTGCACCTTCTGCGTACCTCATCCAATGAGGAAATGAAGATGGCAATGTGGCTGGGAACACAGAATAAAACAGGGGCTGCTTCCGCAAAAAATATGAGAGACTCCATGGGAAATGCCCATTGCCTTTTTCTTTATTCAAATAAAGATACAAAATTCCTCTGTTTCGTTTTTGGACATAAACCTCTGCCATCAGGGATTAACTTCCCTGATAGCAGAAAGCAGCTCGTAATGAATTTGCCCTGGCAAAGGAGAATATTCTGTGGAACGCTTTGAAAGCTGAGCAATGTCTGTGGCTGTGAGAGAGAGGAGGCTGGAGGAGCAAAGCAGCAACAGAGACTGTGGGCTGAAGCTGCTGCTCTGAATCGTCTTATTCCTATTTCTAAGCATCAACTGAGTGAGACAAACTCTTGTGGATGTACAAGGTAGAAACAGTGTAAGGCAGGACTGAAGAAACATT
>NW_026625440.1:3321-5215 GCF_030028575.1 Malurus melanocephalus | reverse complement strand
GCAGAGAGCTTTGGCTGATAAAAATATAAACCAGCAGGAAACAGCTGGAAAATGTTTCATTGCAACCTTTCTTAACTGTTTAATAGAAATGACCAAAATGGATGTCACCAAGCAGTACCTGATCCCTGCTGCCAGCTCAATTTTAGAAAGGTGACATTGCTTGATTGCTGCTCTGAGTGTGTGGCGAGTTACTTCTTCTACATGAGCTCATCCTCATGCACATCAGCAATCTCTCCTATTAATTTGTACCCATGGAACTAAGACATATTCATTACTTTCCTGAAATGCACAGGCGAAACATTCCCAAAAGTTATTTCACATGTTGAAATCACGTCTCACAAGTATTGACATGAAAGCAGGGCTGTCTTGAGGGTCGCTGTTCATCATCGTGACACGTTCAGAAGAAGACACATGCACAAAAAAACCAAGATGCAACCATAGTTCCAAAGCCAGTTTATTTTACTAGTTGCAGTAGCAAATAACACATACCAACCCCTGGATTCCCACAAAGCAGCAGAAGAGAAGGTCTAGGGGCATGGTGCTGGGCAGAGCCAGGCTGCTCCGCAGGCTGCAGCACAGGGCAGCTCCTTCAGGCACGGCGCTTGTGCCAGGGGAAGCCAGGCCAGCRTGAGGYRYTGASAGCTTGTCAGGTCACATCTGCAGGAGCCAGTGCTTCACACAGCTCTGGGAGAAAGTGCCTGCAGTCCTGGAACTGTGCACGAAGCCACAGCAAAGGTGTGAAATTCAGAGTATTTTGCAGAAATATTGAGCACTTGAACAGTCAGCCCTCAGTGCCCCACTGCAGTGATTCATGCGTGTAAGTAAATATCTTAGTCTTTAGAATAAAGAGAAATATCCTGCTCAGAAGGTAGCTGGAATGTGTTCAAGGAGAAGAAAGTGAGCTTCAAAGGAGAATTTGAGGAACAGAATGTTCCCCAAACAACTGTGTTTTGGGCGTGAGTCGAGTAGGAGGCTCTGCCGTATGTGATCCACGGTTGAGCTCATGGACAATACAGTGAAAAAGTGCATTGTTGAGCTGCTGGGAACTTGAGCCTTGAAAGAGAAACAATGTATTGGCACTGGCCATGTGTGAGCTGATGCTCTAAGTGGGAAAATTCCACTCCTGAGCAGGAGATAGAAGGTTGTGGGGTGGAGTGGTGAGAAGTACGACATGCACAAACTTTTGATCCAGAGAATGCCCTGAAGGGCACTGCATGCCTGACCCTCCTGCCGAACACCATGCTCCTCCGCCCTGCTTTCTGGGCCTTTTCTGAATTGCAGGGGTTGGTATGTGTTATTTTCTACTGCATCTAATAAAATAAACTAGCTTTACGATTGCATCTTAGGTTTTTTTGTGCATGCGTCTTCTCCTGAACCACTTATGATTATTATCCGTGGCCCTCCAGACACCCTACTCTCATGTCACTAATGGTGAGATGTGATTTAAATACGTGAAACACCTTGGAGGAATGTTTAGCCTGTGCATTTCTGCAGAGTAATGAATATGCCTTAGTTCCATGGATATCCATTAACATGAGAGGATGCTAGATGTGCACCTGTTAGAGAAGTGATCCCAAACCCACTCAGCACAGAAATCAAGCAGTGTCTCCTTTCCAGCGCTGAGATGGCAGTGGGGATCAGGCACTGCTTGGTGAGTTTCATTTTTGTCATTTCTATTAAACAGTTAAGAAAGGTTGCAATGAAACATTTTCCAGCTCTTCTCATCTGGTTTGCATTTTTGGAAGCCAAAGCTGTCTGCTGCAGGTGGCCCAGGTATGTACAGAGAAATGCAGCCTCCCCAAAGCCCTTGGTTTTCCCAGAAGTAGTCATTCCTTGTTTCCCAGTGTGCCCAGCTCTGGAGTTACTCTTGGATGCCTTGAATGACAGAGTTTGG
>NW_026625440.1:0-1903 GCF_030028575.1 Malurus melanocephalus | reverse complement strand
TGTATTCACAGGTGCCAATACGGAGGTGAGTGAGAAAGGAACCTTTGATATTCCTGATGTTTAAGAATTGTGGAGCCAGCTGTGAGCTTGGCCTGTGGCAGTAGAGTGTAGAGGGCCAGCTGGGTGGGCTGAAAGAAAATCCATTTCCATGTCTGCAGCAGCAACAGCAAAGGTTCTCAGCACTGTTTCCCAATTTTCTGTATCAGATCTTTTAAAGAACTAAAAGCCCAGTTTAGCAGAGAGAATGTTTCTTGCTGATTGTGGCCAGGGTGGAATATCTGACTCAGAACAATTTGCAGTACTTATAAAAATTAGCCCATTTTAATACAGTTGGAGTGACTTGGAATCCAATTGCTATCAAAGTTTATGATTTGTCTTTAGCTGAGCAGGTTTTAGAGCTGAATAGAAATAAGGTTATAAATGACTGGGAACTGCTTTTTCCTTATGCTACTGCCTGTCCACAGAGCACAGAAGCAACAGCAGACTCTCCTGTGGCTACCAATGCTCCTGGAGTAGAGGCCAAAGAGGAACAAAATGACCAGAACCCTCCAGCTGTGGTCACAGCACAGCCTGAAGGTCCCAGTGCTGTAAGTGCCAGTTCTTGTTGGTGCTGTCTTTAGAGCAAAGCAGAGCTGCGAGTTTCTGAGCAGACAGCCCTTGCTGTTGGTGGCTGAGGATGCTGAGTGCTGGAGTCCTGCCAGGAGCGAGCCATTCCCCCAAAAGCAGGGACAGCTGGACAATGGGCTTTGCCCTGTCATGTCCATGCCCCAGCTTGCTGGGATTGTGACAGGGGCCAGCCTGAATCATGAAGGCTCCCTGTCCCCAGCACAGAGACATCCAGAAGCAGCTCTCTCAGCCTTGCTGGCAAAGTAGGTGGCACTGAGGCCTGCAAAGACCTGTCCCACTCCACGGACTGGCCATGTAGCTGCAGGAAAAAAACACGTTGATCAGAGCACACAAGCTCTCTGGGTGGTTTGTCCCAAAGGGCTTCTTGTGTGTGCTTACCTGGGAGTATTGCAGGGACACACTGGGGATGTGGGGTTGCTGCTTGAAGTCAGGGATTTTGCTGCCTTTGTGTCCACGTTGGTCTTTTGCCTCTTGAGGCAGAGCAGTCAACAGCAGAGCTGACAAGGGCTCTGAGTTCACCTGTTTTTTGGCTCTTGATGAGCTGCAAGGAGATGATTGTGTTGTCCATGAAGCTGTGTGGGGCCTCTCTTCTCCCGTGTAGCTAAAGAAACAAACTGCTTAGTTCTGAACCCTTCTTGTGAGGCTGGGAGTTTCTGTTGACACTTTCTGTTGTGGAGTCTGCATTGAGTAGGCCCTTTGAAAACTGCACTGGAGCCGAGCGAGGGTGGGGCAAAGCTGCAGGTGCTTGACTGCTGTCTTGTAGTGCTAAGAACAGGAAGGACTTGTGGAAATTCCTGATTAACTCTTTTAAGAAAAAGTGGCACCTTTGTTCCTGGGGAGCTGCCTGGGAGAAAAGGACCCAGGGGATGCTGCTCAACAGCAGCTGAGCATGAGCCAGTGTGAGCCCAGGTGGCCAAGAAGGCCTAGGGCGTCCTGGCCTGTGTCAGCAAGAGTGGGGCAGCAGGAGCAGAGCAGTGACCGTCCCTCCTGTTGTGGGCAGTGCTGAGGCCACAGCTCGAGTGCTGTGTCCAGTTGTGGGCCCGTCTGGAGCAGAAAAACATTGAGGGGCTGCAGCGTGTCCAGAAAAGGGCAAGGGAGCTGGGCAAGGGAGTGGAGCACAAGTGCAATGAGGAGGTGCTGAGGGAGCTTTAGCCTGGACAAAGGGAGGCTCATGAGGGACCTTCAGGCAGACTTCAAGAAACGCCTGCATGACAGTGCTCAGCACGAGGGCCATTTCCCTGCCAAGCATCCTCTCACTGCATCCAAGTGCTTTAGG
>NW_026625439.1:17164-18223 GCF_030028575.1 Malurus melanocephalus | reverse complement strand
CCCTTCTTGTGTACCTACTCCTGTTCAGATGATCTGAAATGTTAGGCTATTGAACCTTGCAGAGAAGTACAACTCCCCTTGCTGGTACATGACTTGATCAAGGTGTACGTTACAGATGTTTTGACTGCACAACTGATATTTTATTTGCATAGTTTTTGCAAGTTACAACAATTAGAGTACACTGTGAAAGTTGTGAATGGTTGGAGACRAGAGTTCTGGGCCTATTAATGAGGCAAAAGACGCAGTAGATACAGTTAACTCCTTTCCTTGGTTGATGCATAGTTCTAATACTAGGCAGTATGATTTTCTTTTTGTCCCTGGGTTTGAACCTTTTCATGTAAAACAATGAACTATGAACACCATATTCCTGTTTGAAATCTTCATTGTCCATCCACGCATCCCTGTAATATTGTAATGCAGAGTTTCTTTGCTGTTACAATTACACTTTTCCCAGGCCTTTGTTTCCTGRAAAATAATTTTCCCCATTTCTTARCAGTTCTTTTGCCTTGGAAATGWTAAGTATTGCTTTGTAGCAAACTTCARGCACCGAAGATAATTTTTTATGTGAGGAAAGCAGAAACAAAAAGGCTATCTGTTATGTTGTAGCTTCTCTGAAAACTGAGGTTGAGAAAGAGGCCTGTACTAATATGTTTACACTTGCAGCTTCATAGTTGTAGAAGATCAGCAGGACACACAGTTAAAAAAACAACAACAACAACAACAACAAAAAAAAACCACATAAAAACAAACGAACAACAACAACAACAGAAAAAAAAAACCTCTTGAAATGTTACTACGTAGTCCAGAGTAAGACTTGAGGGTCTCACTGTTTGAGACAAGAATATCTTCCACATGCTCTCACGGATGAATTTCAGAGCTTGTAGTGAAGACAAAAAAGACTTCCCAATTAGTTTCTCCAATATCCCTTTGTTTCCAATGCTTCCTTGCCTTGCTTGTCTGATTTATGGTTTCATTTTAATTCTCTTGGTTTCCTATACATGTAGGTTTCCTTGTAATTATCAGCATTGCTTTCTTTAGGAGTGTTTCATATATTAGGTC
>NW_026625439.1:12617-15329 GCF_030028575.1 Malurus melanocephalus | reverse complement strand
GGCGGTGAGGCGGCGGCAGAGGCTCGGGCCGGGCGGCGGGCGAGCGCTGCTGGCCGCGGTGCTGCTGTGCCTGTGCTGCCGGGCGGCGGCGGAGCGGGTCCGCTATTCCATCCCCGAGGAGCTGGGCAGAGGCTCGCTCGTGGGGCCGCTGGCGCGGGATCTGGGGCTCAGCGCGGACGAGCTGCCGGCGCGCAAGCTGCGGCTGAGCGAGGAGAAGCAATATTTCACGGTGAATGAGGAAAACGGGAATCTGTACGTGAATGAGAGGCTGGACCGGGAGGAGATGTGCGGCGAGTCGGCATCCTGCTCCATCAGCTTTGAGGTGCTGGTGCAGAACCCGCTGAACGTTTTCCACATTGAGGTGGCCATCGAAGACGTGAATGACAATTCCCCGGCCTTCAGGAAGGCGTCTCTGGACCTCGAAATCGGTGAATGGACTCTTCCTGGTACTCGTTTTCCTCTGGAGTCAGCTCAAGACGTGGACGTGGGCAGCAACTCGCTGCTGGCATACCAGCTCACCAACAACCCCTCCTTCTCTCTGGCCTTAAAGGAGACCCCCGACGGAAGCAAGCAGCCAGAACTGGTGTTGGAGAGAGCGCTGGATCGGGAGAAGCAGAGCTCTTTTGAGCTGGAGCTGACAGCACTAGATGGTGGGGACCCCGTAAGGTCTGGGACTGTCCAGATTCGGGTCAACGTGACGGACGCCAACGACAACCCACCAGTGTTCAGCAAAAGCATCTATGAGGCACGAGTGGCAGAGAACCTGCCGACAGGGTCGCTGGTGCTGCGGGTACGAGCGACAGATGCGGACGTGGGCTCCAACGGGCGGGTCTCCTACTCCTTCGCCAATGCCCCGGAGGGAGTTCTTGCGATGTTCGAGGTTGACAGCGACAGCGGTGAGATCAGGACGGCGAATTCTCTTGATTTTGAGGAGAAGAGCAAGTACATCTTCGGGCTGGAGGCGAGGGATGGTGGTGGGCTGAACGCTCATTGCAAGGTGCAAATAGACATCACGGACGAAAATGACAACGCCCCCGAGATCACGATGCTATTGCTGTCGAGCCCGGTACCAGAAGACGCACCAACCGGCACCGTGGTGGCCCTGCTGAAAGTCCGGGACAGAGACTCGGGCGAGAACGGTCAGGTGTCGTGCGAGCTGTCGGGAGAGGCGCCGCTGTCGATCGTGGCGTCGTCGGGCGGCTCGTACAAGGTGGTGACGGCGAGCGCGCTGGACCGCGAGCAGGCGTCCGAGCACCGCGTGACGGTGGTGGCCCGGGACCGTGGGCGGCCGGCGCTGTGGAGCAGCACGGAGCTGGTGCTGGAGGTGTCGGACGTGAACGANGAGGCTCGGGCCGGGCGGCGGGCGAGCGCTGCTGGCCGCGGTGCTGCTGTGCCTGTGCTGCCGGGCGGCGGCGGAGCGGGTCCGCTACTCCATCCCCGAGGAGCTGGGCAGAGGCTCGCTCGTGGGGCCGCTGGCGCGGGATCTGGGGCTCAGCGCAGACGAGCTGCCGGCGCGCAAGCTGCGGCTGGCGTCTGCCGGTAAGAAGCAGCTGAAATATTTCACAGTGAATGAGGAAAACGGGAATCTATACGTGAATGAGAGGATGGATCGGGAGGAGATGTGCGGGGAGTCGACGACGTGCTCTGTCAGCTTCGAGGTGCTGGTGCACAACCCGCTGAACGTTTTTCGCGTCGAGGTGGCCATCGAGGACGTGAACGATAACTCCCCAGCCTTTAGCAAGGACGCTCTGGACCTCGAGATAGGTGAATTAATTCCTCCCGGCGCTCGTTTTCCGCTGGAGATGGCACGAGATCCGGACGTAGGAAGGAACTCGCTGCTGACTTACCAGCTCACCAGCAACCCGTCCTTCTCTCTGGCCTTAAAGGAGAAGCCAGGTGGAAGCAAGCAGCCGGAATTAGTGCTGGAGAGAGCTTTGGACCGGGAGAAGCAGAGTTTCTTTGAGCTGGTGCTGACAGCGGTGGACGGTGGGGAACCCGCGAGGTCCGGGACTGTTCAAATCCGGGTCAATGTGACCGACGCCAACGACAACCCACCTGTGTTCAGCAGAAGTGTCTACGAGACACGAGTGGCGGAGAACCTGCCAGCGGGGTCGCCGGTGCTGCAGGTACGGGCGACGGATGCGGACACGGGATCCAACGGACAGGTGTTCTACTCCTTCAGCAACGTCCCTGAAGCCATCAGCTCATTGTTCACTGTGGACAGCGAGAGCGGTGAAATAAGGACTCTGGGTTCCCTCGATTTCGAGGAGAAGAGTAAACACATCTTCGGCTTGGAGGCGAAGGACGGCGGGGGTTTAGTATCGCACTGCGAAGTGCAAATAGACGTCACAGACGAGAATGACAATGCACCTGAAATCACGATTTTATCGCTGTCAAGTCCTGTACCGGAGGACGCGCCAGTCGGCACCGTGGTGGCCCTTCTGAATGTGGAAGACCCAGACTCAGGCGAGAACGGTCAGGTGTCGTGCGAGCTTTCGGGAGAGGCGCCGCTGTCGATCGTGGCGTCGTCGGGCGGCTCGTACAAGGTGGTGACGGCGAGCGCGCTGGACCGCGAGCAGGCRTCCGAGCACCGCGTGACGGTGGTGGCCCGGGACCGTGGGCGGCCGGCGCTGTGGAGCAGCACGGAGCTGGTGCTGGAGGTGTCGGACGTGAACGACAACGCGCCGGTGTTCGAGGAGGCGGCGTACAGCG
>NW_026625439.1:6596-11450 GCF_030028575.1 Malurus melanocephalus | reverse complement strand
TGATAGTTTGGCACTCCTTCGTCTAAAAGAACGTACTTAGTGATGCGAGTTCGTGGATTTTGGGTGGTAACTGTTTTCTACTCAAATGGACGTAGTTGTCTGGAACTATTTTGTTTCTTTACAAAAGCGTGAGTAGCGGTGAAGGCGAATGCTTACTCTGTAGAGGGAGATGTGGTGAATCTGTTTGACGGATTTGGAAAAGAAGGACTGCCACTTGKGTTTGCGCTTTTTCCTTCCCAGTCGTTTTGTCCCGATGTATGTTTGRATGCTGGWGGATGRCAGGCAAATCYTTGTCTTAATTCTTCTTTTTTACTRTTATATTMTTAAAGGCAACATGAGAGTGGGATTACATGAATGCAGGGCGAGAGGCTCGCCGGTTCTGTGGGAAATGCTACAGAAATGTCAGGAATGGTAACACTAGTGCCATTGTTAGCCATTGGTAACAACCTTTTTCCACCTTGTGTGGTACTTTAATATTTTTTTAAATTCCTCATCTTTTCATTCAAAAGTGAATATGTAGATTGGGCTCAAAAAAGAAAAAAACAATAGAGCTAGTTTTCTTTTTCTATCCTTCTTGCAGAAAGAGAGGATACCTTGTAGTTATATAAATTGTCCTCGTTTTTGGTTTTTTTTTTTTTTTTCACTAGTTGTTATGTCGGTTTTCACAGGGATAGACCGGTGAAATCTGGATTACTTTAATCAAATGTCGAGGAGATCCACCAAATGACGATTTAAATAGTCAAATCAAATCCATTTGTACATCTCTCCGTGGTCTCCACCTTTTAGGATATGCATTTCTTCTACTACTGTTCTACGGTATTTTGCTGAAAATATGTCATGCCAACGTGAATGAGAAACAATTAGAATAATGCTCYACTAACAAGGTTCAATTCCTTACACCTTAGGTTTTGAGAAAATGAAAGTCCTTTCTTGTGGCTACAGAACGGCTTACTTAAATGTAAATATGTATTAACTTAGATTATTCTGGCCAGGTTTACCGCAGATACTTCCTGATTCCGRGTTAGTTGTACAGTCAGCAAAGTACTCCAGTGACCTATAGTCTGAAATCGGGAGGTTGGAGACAATGACCTTTGAGTACCCAGGGATTCTCCTCCTGTCCTCTGTTCCCAAGGATAGGGARACATCCCAGAGAACCTGGCAGATGCCTGAGTAATCCAGCTTCACGGCAGTTGTAAGGGGTTRTGTTACACTCTGCCTTCTTTCGCCTTTAAATGCCTCCTCGTAGGCAGTCGTGATGACTACTGTACGAACTGCAAAATTTAAAGAGAAGATACTGCCACTTGGGATACTGAGCTTTATATCTCCACTCCTCCTGCCGATAGTTGTGTGTTTGATTATAGCGTTGTGTATCTCCAAGCCTTTTTTTTTCTATTGTTGTAATAGTCATTCAAGCAAAATTGTTTCAACTCGTATTTTTAGACAAATAGGATAGGACTAAGATTAATATACACAATAAAATCATAATAATAATATTTTACCGATAACGCCGATAGCAATTTTGTGTGTGTGTGTGTGAGGTAGAAACACCCCTAATGAGATACCGCTGCTTTCCTCTTGAGGAGTTCGAGCAGAAAAGATCTGCTGGAGAAAAGCGGGACGTGTGCGGCGAGCGTCTCGTTCTCTCCCAGCGCTCGGCAGCGCTCGGTGCCTGCAGTGCCGGGAGGAGGCTGCGGGCGCCGCTGTTGACCGAGAGGAGAGAGAGGGAAGATCGGAGCGCTGCAGCCCCGCCCGCTGCGGACCGGCTCGGTCGCTGTCTCCGTTAGGCTCGGCAAGCGAGCAGTCTCTGATCGTCTTTGCTGTGCGGAACCGTGCTGCTTCAGAGGCAGCGCTGCCGGAAGAGGCTAGGGAGAGGATCGGCGGAGTGACCAGCGGGGAACGGCCGGCCGTGCTGCGGTGCCGGCGGAGCCGCGGTGGAGATGAGCGCGGCGGGGAGGCGCTGGGGCCGGCGGCAGCGAGCTCTGCTCTGGGGTGTCCTGCTGGCAGCGTGGGAGGCGGCGCGGGGGCAGCTGCGCTACTCGGTGCCCGAGGAGATGCCCAAGGGCTCGTTCGTGGGCGACGTGGCCAAGGACCTGGGGCTGCAGCTGCCGGCCCTCAGCCATGGCGGCGTCCGCATCTTGGACAAAGGTAGGACGCAGTATTTCGCTCTGCACGGGAAGACGGGACATTTAGTGACGGCGGAGAGAATCGACAGAGAGCAGCTTTGCCGGCTGGTGGAGAAATGCGTGCTGCGCTGTGAACTGATAGTGGAGGGAGAGATGCAGGTTTACGGGATCGATGTAGAAATAATGGATGTTAACGACAACGCTCCCAGCTTTCGACAGGCAGAAAAAGATCTGAGACTGAGCGAGACGACAGCCCCGGGATCAAGGTTTCCCCTCGCCGAGGCTCACGATCCGGACTCAGGCCGGAATTCCCTGCGGAGCTACGAGCTGAGCGGCGACGAGCACTTCTCGCTGGCCGTGCAGGCGGGCCCCGGCGGCGATCAGCGTCCCGAGCTGGTGCTGGCGAAGGCGCTGGACCGGGAGGAGGCGGCGTTTCACGAGYTGGTGCTGAGGGCGAGCGACGGCGGCGATCCGGCACGGACGGGCACGGCTCGGATCCGTGTGACTGTGCTGGATGCGAACGACAACGCTCCCGTGTTCAGCCAGGCGGAGTACACGGTGCGTGTGCCCGAGGACGTTCCCGTGGGCTCCGTTCTCATCACGGTCACGGCCACGGACGCCGACGAGGGTCTGAACGGCCTTGTTAAGTACTCTATGAAGAAGGAGACGGACATGGCATCGGATATTTTCCATCTGGATTCTGAGACTGGAGAGATCACGCTGCTGAGGATTCTGGATTTCGAGGAAGGTGATTCATACGAACTGGAGGTGCAGGCACATGATAATGGAGCTCTTTTCGACACGACGAAAGTGGCAATCACGGTGACAGATATCAACGACAATGCGCCCGAACTCACAGTATCGTCCAAGCTGAACGAGATCTCAGAGGACGCCCCGGCGGGAGCCGTTGTGGCCCTACTGCACGTGGAGGATCGGGACTCGGGGCGCAACGGCGAGGTGCGCTGCTCACTTGATGTAGGCGCTCCATTCCGGTTGGAGAAATCCTATGAGGATTACTACCGTGTGGTGACAGCGAGAGAACTGGACCGTGAGCAGGTCTCCGAGTACAACGTGACGGTGCGGGCGGCCGACGGCGGGTCGCCGCCGCTGCAGAGCAGCGCGGTGCTGGCGCTGCGGGTGCTGGACGTGAATGACAACGCGCCGGTGTTCGCGCAGGAGCGCTACAGCGCGCGGCTGGCGGAGAACAACGCGGCGGGCGCGCTGGTGCTGACGGTGCGCGCGTCGGACGCGGACTGGGGGCAGAACGCGCGCGTGCGCTACCGGCTNGGAGACGTACGTTTTTTCCCGATTGTTGTTTTCTGAAAACGATGTGTTTGGACCTTGTTGATAGGTGGGAAAACCTCTTTCTTTGGGGGAAGGCTGCTGCAGAAATACTGACACTACTCTGTCTGGTAATTTAGTATTTAAAAAAACTTTGTGTGGGAGTACTAAGTTATCGGAGTAAGCACTGTCATGCCTGTACTACGTAGGGTTGTGATGAAAAATTCCGAAGTCGTGGTTGGATAACAGGGAGTAATGGAAACTTATTCAGAGCTATTTCCGATGTGCAGCTGCAAAATAACAAGCACCGCCTGTAATGCTGGTTTCTTTGACTATTATGACTGTTTATTAGTATTTTCCCTATTCCTCAACACTGTTTTGATCCTCTGATAAGCTGTTCTTCAGGCATGACTCGTACAAAAACTGGAATTGGTGGAGGAGTTTGTGCTTTGGGACGTATGCAGTGAAAACCGTGATGCCTTAGACATCTCATTAAGAGAGGATTTCATCCACGTGATGTGATCATGATAAAAACAATTACCCGTGCGGTAGAAAAAATATAATCACAGCTGCGTGTTACTTCTTCATCGTCATCTGCTGGAGGATGAAACCACAGATAAGTTGCACAAAAGCCGAGGCAGAACGTCTCCGCTAGACGAGAAGCAATATCTCTGCGGCATAAACATGCGCTGTCCCTGAGCTGCCCATGGGGAAGGCGAAGCGAGACTGCGCTCGGGAGCGCTCGGTGCCTGCAGTGCCGGGAGGAGGCTGCGGGCGCCGCTGTTGACCGAGAGGAGAGGGAGGAAGATCGGAGCGCTGCAGCCCCGCCCGCTGCGGACAGACTTGATCATTATTAGCTCGCTTGGTGACTGGCACGGCGGCTGGGCCGTCTGCGAGCGTGTCCGCGGTGCAGAACCGTTCTGTAGCAAGACGGAACGGCCGGCAGCTGAGAATCTGAGCAAAAGGTGGGGGAAGAGCCGGAGCCAGAGCGGTCTAGACTGGCGGACAGGAACTGCCGGCGGTGGATCGGTGCCGCAGCGGAGATGAGCGCGGCGGGGAGGCGCTGGGGCCGGCGGCAGCGAGCTCTGCTCTGGGGTGTTCTGCTGGCAGCGTTGGAGGCGGCGCGGGGGCAGCTGCGCTACTCGGTCCCCGAGGAGATGCCCAAGGGCTCGTTCGTGGGTGACGTGGCCAAGGACCTGGGGCTGCAGCTGCCGGCGCTCCGAGACCGCGGCGTCCGCATTGTTTCCGAAGGTAAGACGCAGTATTTCGCTCTGCACGGGAAGACGGGACATTTAGTGACGGCGGAGAGGATCGACAGAGAGCAGCTGTGCCGGCTGGTGGAGAAATGTGTGCTGCGCTGTGAGCTGATAGTGGAGGGGCAGATGCAGGTTTACCGAATCGAAGTGGAAATCATAGACATTAACGACAACGCGCCGAGCTTCAAGGAAAT
>NW_026625439.1:0-2445 GCF_030028575.1 Malurus melanocephalus | reverse complement strand
TTTACATTCGTCCATTCTTTGATCCTTGTACCCCTGTAGAGGAATGGGCTGGCCAGCAACTGGTCCTTGGATTGTACTTGTCTGCCTATTTTGAAGATGGAAGTTAATCTTGAATAGCGTTGCTGTTTCAGTAAGACTGTGCCTTGCTCCTTGTGAAGGCCAGGAAAAGGGAGATGTGTTGTTAAAATTCCCCTTCTTCAATGTTGCCTTATTTGAAAAAGATCTGAATCTGCCTTGGCTTTAAAATACATACTGTGGGAAGAGCTATACRAAGGAGAGAGGGAAGAGATTCAAGGTGCAGAGAGGGCATAAGAGGGGAGTGATTGCTACTGTACAGATATTCACTGGCCCMGTATCTCCTGCAGAAGGGATTTTCTTTTCCTTTGAGGGATTTTAGGTTTATTCACATACTAACAGTGATGAGAAAAATCTAATTTCCTTCTTCCTACAGAAATGGAAGGTATCGATGTGAAGTCTGTGAGTGTTGGTGGTGTGTGCTGAAGAGAAATAGTCAGGGAACTGACCCTTTGATGCCTTGTGCTTGGGAATTGTGAGGGCAAAACCATCTGCAGTTTCTGAAGGGTTAGAGTTGTGAATCATGGGAGCTGCACATGAGGGGTTGTTGAAGGGTACAGGAGATGTTTTGATCCATCTCTGTCACAATGTAAAATGAGCTTCGTCCTCCCAAAGGATTTTGATTGAAAGACCTGTTATTTTAACTGTATGAGGAACCCTGGGAAGTTCTTGTTTTGTGTTTAGAAGTCATCACTAATACCTGACTTACAGCTTAATTATATACTTACGACATGTGCCATAGTTGGTGCTTTGAGAAGAGTAAACTGTGTATTCACTACCTACTGAAGACCTTGATGAAGTGCCATGATCCAGAGGAATTCATTATGATCCCTTCCTTTCTGCAGATTTTAACTTCTTTCCTTGSAYTTGGTGATGATCTAACTGTGGGACTTTGATAGTATCTGAGCACACCATCTYAYATGTGCTTTTCATGTTAACARTTCTAAAGAGAAAGATTACAAATAGAAATATAACTGGCAGAAATGCTCTTCCTTGTTAGAGACATGCAGTGAGAAGCTAAATATTATCCATGGTAAGGAAACGCTTTTGTGCATGCAGTCAGTGTGCAAATGATGATCTGTGGGAATGATCTGAGNAAGGCCTGTGACACTTACACCAAGTGCCCTTTCCCCGCATCTATAAAGGGAAGGCAAATACTTTGAAGAATTTATCTGCAAGCAATATCCAGGGAAGTGCAAACTTTTTTCAGAGATTCTGTATGTAAGAACTGCCGCCTGAAGCATCACTTTCGCAGCTATATGTCCTTCTATATCTGGATGTAGAATTTCATCATGGTTGAACTATGTTTTTCTGAGCCTTTACTAACCTTCAGATATTATTAATGGCTCTTGCTTTTATGATGTAACTGTTGGTGTAATGTGTGAGTAAAGGCTGTGAATGCAGAGCGAGGAGAACAGAGGCTTCATACTAGGAAAAAAGGTGAATCAATGCAGTTTTAGCTGAGCAATGGTTTGATGCCACGCCCATTACCAAGGCCTATGCCATCTTTTCTGGTTTCTCTTTTTTTAAAAGGCAGTGGTAGTTCTCTGATAAGGGAGAATTTGTCCAGTAACTCTGCATTTAGAAAGATAGTGCATGGGTAGATACTGTGAATGAGTGATTTACATTGCTTAGAGAATCACCATCAGGTATTATCAAAAGTGGCTTTAATATGATTTTGTGGAATGCTGGGAATGTAAAGGATGAGAAGGTACTTCTGCTAGAAATCTACTAGTCATGTGAAGCATTTGCAAGAAACTTACTAATTTAATCCTCTCTTATGTCTGATAAAGTTCTTCCTGAGCATGCTGGTTCTTGAATGTAGACATAATCTTGGTGTTAATTTTTGCAGTCACATATCTTCTGAAATGCCCGTGTGTTGAAGAATGATGTTGTCTTTGAGTTGATTCTGAAGGCTGAGACTTTAACTGAGCCATGTGTATCTTATGCCCACTGGAACATTTTCCATTCTGATGCATGAATCTGTATTGTGATCCTTGTTTTCTGCAAGCAGAAGTTGTGTGGGAAATATCCATGATTCTTCAAAGGTAGCTCCCCTATTGAATGATATTTGAGCACACTGAAGCATTCTGTCCACACAGAGACGGGACAAGTTTGCTTGGCTGTGGTTTGAAATGCCTAAAAGGGTGGTGGAAACATTCCATTTTCCCTATTTGCTATATGAATCTCATATTGTTGTGCTCATGTGTATTTTCCATTTCTTCTCTGAAGAAATTACTTGGAGATCTGTGCCTCTTGATACTAGATACTCCCTCCTGTGCATCTGCTACATTTGACACAGCCTGAAATGTTAAGCTCTAGTTTCTTCACTTCTATGAGTTTGTCATTCCTACCTTGTTTTTTTCTCAT
>NW_026625438.1:12600-13846 GCF_030028575.1 Malurus melanocephalus | reverse complement strand
CCCCAGCGCCGCTCGCGGGTCCCCCCGGCCCGGGTGGGGGGGACACGGGGACATCGGCAGCGCGTGGTGGCAGCGGCGTGGGGTGACCCGCGTGTGCGAGGTGGCGCTGGCACTGCCACTGTCGCTGTCACTGTCGCTGTCACCGCCGGGTCCCGCGTGTGCGCGGTGCCACTGTCACTGTCACTGTCGGTGGCACTGTCACTGTCACTGTCACTGTCACTGTCGCTGTCACCGCCGGGCCCCGGCACGCGCGTGCGAGGTGGCACTGCCGGTGTCACTGTCACTGTCACTGTCGCTGTCCCTGTCGCTGTCACTGTCACCGCCGGGTCCCGGCACGCGCGTGCGAGGTGGCGCTGGCACTGGCACTGTCGGTGGCACTGTCACCGCCGGGCTTCGCGTGTGTGCGGTGGCGCTGGCACTGTCACTGTCACTGTCGCTGTCACCGCCGGGCCCCGGCAGGCGCGTGCGAGGTGGCACTGCCGGTGTCACTGTCACTGTCCCTGTCACTGTCACTGTCACTGTCGCTGTCACTGTCACTGTCACTGTCACCGCCGGGTCCCGCGTGTGTGCGGTGCCACTGTCACTGTCACTGTCACTGTCACCGCCGGGTCTCGGCAGGCACGTGTGGGGTGGCACTGTCGGTGTCGCTGTCACTGTCGCTGTCACTGCTTTCGGGGGTTCCAGGGAGAGTTTGGGGGTTCTGGGTGGCGTTTGGGATCCAGAGGGGACTCGGGGACAATCCTGAGGCTCCAGGGGGAGTTTGAGGAGGATTGTGGGGTTGTGGGGAGTTTCAAGGCAGGTTTGGTTGTTTTGGGGTCAATTTTGGGATTGGGGCCAGTTTGGTGGTTTTGAGGGGGATTTATGTCGATTTTGGGGCTCCGGGGGTCGGTTAGGGGACATTTTTGGGTCTCTGGAGGAGTTTTAAGGCGAGTTTGGATTTTGGGGGGGTGGATTTGAGGTCGATTTTGGGGTTCCAGAGCTCGGTTTGGGGCCGAATTTGGGGTTTTTGGGGTTTCGGGGGGCTTTAGGACCGCGGCGCGGTTACAGCGAGGGGGCGTGGCTTTGGGAGTTTGGGGCGGTGCTTTAATCAGCTCCGCCCTCGGGGCGTGGCCACACCCTGCACGAGCTCTGATTGGTCGGTTCCATTCCAGCCCAAGCAGCGCCGGCCCCGCCTCCCCTCCCTCCCTTCAGTGCTCTGATTGGCTGGAGCCCGGCGAGGCGGGAAAGGCTCGGCCAATGGGAGCGA
>NW_026625438.1:9733-11344 GCF_030028575.1 Malurus melanocephalus | reverse complement strand
AGGTGGGAGGTTTTTGTTTTCTGAGGAATTTGGGGTCTCCAAAGTGCCCTCTCCCCGCTTTTCGCAGACCATGCTCCCCGAGGAGCGCAAGGAGGGCTCGCCCCGTTTCGGGAAGCTCCATTTCCCCGTGGGGCTCTGGATCAATTCCCCCAAAAAACGCCTGGCCAAGATGAGCCGCCGCTGGCCCAGCGCGGGCTCCGTCCGGTGCGACCCCAAATATCCCCAAATATCCCCAAATATCCCCAAATCCCCCTGGACCCTCCCCTGGACCCCCGAATTCCTCCCCAGACCCACCTGTTGGGGGTTTTCCCATCCCCTTTTTCTCCCTTTTTCTCCCATTCCGTCCCGCTCCCAGCTCCCCCCTTTTCCCTCCTGATCCTCCTCTTTGGGATTGCCGTCTCCTTTCCCCCCACTTTTTATCCCAAATCCCATTTCCTCCCCTTTTTTTCCCCCAAATCCACCTGTTTGGGGTTTCCCCCCATTTTTTATCCCAAATCCCATTTCCTCCCCCTTTCTTTCCCCCAAATCCACCTGTTTGGGGGTTCCCCCTCATTTCCCCCATTTTTTATCCCAAATCCCATTTCCTCCCCCTTTTTTCACCCCAAATCCACCTGTTTGGGGGTTCCCCTCATTTTTTATCCCAAATCCCATTTCCTCCCCCTTTTTCCCCCAAATCCACCTCTTTGGGGTTCCCCTCTCATTTTTCCACCCCGATGCCATTTTTTCTCCCCAAATCCACCCGTTTGGGGGTTCCCCCCTCATTTTTCCACCCCGATGCCATTTTTGTCCCCAGATCCACCTCCTCGGACACCCCGAGCCGCGCCAGCGACCCCTCGGACCCTCGCCCCGCGGTGCCCGCGCCCCCTCCCAAACCCAAAGCCCCCCGGCACAAGCGCCTGTCCCACCTGTTCCACCGCGCCACCAGCGCCACCAGCGCCACCAGCGCCACCAGCGCCACCAGCGCCACCAGCGCCACCAGCGCCACCAGTGCCACCAGTGCCACCCCGCAGGGCGGCCGCTGGGCCAGCGAGAAGAAGCTGGCCGAGCTCCACGACCCCTCGGGGGACATTTTAGGGTCGGGGGGCGGCGCGACCCCGAACCCACAACAACCCCCGTGCATCCTCAAGATCTTCGGGGGGGCGATTTCCAGGGGGGCCAACTACAAGAGCGTCCTGGCGACCCCGCGCTCCAGCGCTCGCCAGCTCGTGCGGGAGGCGCTGGAGCGTTACGGGCTCAATCCCGACGATTTCGGGCAATTCGCGCTCTGCGATGTGGTGGGGCGGCCCGGGGGCGGCGGCGCGGCCGGGGGCGGCTGGCAGGGCGAGCACCTGCGCGAGGTGGGCGACTGGGAGCGGCCGCTGCTGCTGCAGGAGCTCTGGAAGCCCAAGGCGGGGTGGTCGCGGCGCTTCGAGATCCGCCGCAGGCAGGACCTGGAGAGAGCGGGGGACGGCGACGATGGCGACAGCGCCGGTGAGTGGCGACAGTGGCGGAGAGAGCGGTGGCGACCCCGGAGCGGCGGGGGTGGCCCTGGGGGTCCTGGCGTTGGTGTGTGCCCGCCCCCGGACCGGCGGGAGTGTCCCCCGGGGGAGTGACCCCGTTATTGTCCCCTCC
>NW_026625438.1:4242-6980 GCF_030028575.1 Malurus melanocephalus | reverse complement strand
CATGGTCCGCGAGATCGTCCGCGACCTGGGTACGGGCTGGGATTTGGGGTTTGTTCTGGGATTGGGGCGTGAATTCGGGTGGAATATTCTGATTTGTGAGCAAAAATTCCGAGATTTTAGTGGAAATTGTGCAGGATTTTGTACACGACTCAGAATGAATTCCTGTTGCTGCGCTTCATGGTCCGCGAGATCATCCGCGATTTAGGTACGGCACCAGTTTGGGGTTTGTTCTGGGATTGGGGTGTGAATTCGGGTGAAATGTTCTGATTTTATGGGAAAAATCCCGAGGTTTCAGTGCAAATCCTGCAGGATTTTATACGCGACTCAGAATGAATTCCTGGTTGCTGCGCTTCATGGTCCGCGAGATCGTCCGCGACCTGGGTACGGGCTGGGATTTGAGGTTTCTGCTGGGATTGGGGCGTGAATTCGGGTGGAATGTTCTGATTTGTTACCAAAAACCCCAAAATTTTAGCAGAAATCTTGCAGGTTCCATGGGGTTTTTGATGTGTCTCTGAATTAATTCCTGTTGCTGCGCTTCATGGTCCGGGAGATCGTCCGCGATCTGGGTACAGAGAGCTTTTCTGGGGTTTATTCTGGGATTGGGGTGTGAATTGGGGTGAAATGTTCTGATTTTATGGGAAAAATCCCGAGGTTTTAGTGGAAATCCTGCAGGATTTTGTACATGACTCAGAATGAGTTCCTGTTGCTGCGCTTCATGGTCCGCGAGATCGTCCGGGATCTGGGTATGGGCTGGGATTTGGGGTTTGTTCTGGGATTGGGGTGTGGATTTGGGTGGAATGCTCCGATTTTATGGGAAATACCCCAAGGTTTAAGTGCAAATCCTGTGGAATTTCTCAATGGTTGCTGCGCTTCATGGTCCGCGAGATCGTCCGCGATTTGGGTACGACACCAGTTTGGGGTTTGTTCTGGGATTGGGGTGTGAATTTGGGGTGAAATGTTCTGATTTATAACCAAAAATTCCGAGGTTTTACTGTAAATCCCGGAATTTCTCAGGATGAATTCCTGTTGCAGCGCTTCATGGTTCTCGAGATCGTCCGGGACCTGGGTACGGGCTGGGATTTGGGGTTTGTTCTGGGATTGGGGCATGAATTCGGGTGGAATGTTCTGATTTTATGGGAAAAATCCCGAGGTTTTAGTGCAAATCCTGTGGAATTTCTCAATGGTTGCTGCGCTTCATGGTCCGCGAGATCGTCCGCGATTTGGGTACGTCACCAGTTTGGGGTTTGTTCTGGGATTGGGGTGTCAATTCGGGTGAAATATTCTGATTTATGAGCAAAAAACCCCAAAATTTTAGCAGCAATTCTGTAGGATTTTATATNCCGGACGCGGAGCCCCCTCCTCCCCCGGACCTGGCCGCGGTCACCGCGGAGCTGCGGCCGCTGCTGCTTTGGCTCGCGAACGCCCTGGAGCTGCTGAACCTCGCGCAGGGGCACCTGCAGGGGCTGGAGAGCCAGCTGGACACGGAAGGTGGCACTGGGACACCGGACTGGGACTGACTGGGACATACTGGGGAGCACTGGGACACCGTACTGGGAGGGACTGGGACCGTACTGGGAGAGACTGGGGCACCTGCAGGGGCTGGAGAGCCAGCTGGAGACGGAAGGTGGCACTGGGACAAACTGGGGGACACTGGGACATACTGGGACAGACTGGGACCGTACTGGGACTGACTGGGAGAGACTGGGACACCGTACTGGGGGATACTGGGACAGACTGGGACAGACTGGGACTGACTGGGCCACCTGCAGGGGCTGGAGAGCCAGCTGGAGACCGAAGGTGGCACTGGGACACCGTACTGGGACATACTGGGGGACACTGGGACAGACTGAGAACAACACTGGGACATACTGGGAGAGACTGGGACATACTGGGAGCACTGGGACACACTGGGACAGACTGGGAGGGACTGGGACCGTACTGGGGGACACTGGGACAGACTGGGAGGGCTCCTGCCCCTGCTTTGGGATCCTTTTGGGGCTGTTTTGGGGTCCAAGTGGGGGATTTTGGGGCTGCACTGCGGCCATAGTGTGTTTCGGGGTGAATCCTGTGGGATTTGGGGCTGATCCCGGATTTCGGGGGCTGATCCCGGATTTCGGGGGGCTGATCCCGGATTTCGGGGCTGATCCCGGATTTCGGGGGCTGATCCCGGATTTCGGGGGCTGATCCCGGATTTCGGGGCTGATCCCGGATTTTGGGGCTGATCCCGGATTTTGGGGCTGATCCCGGATTTTGCGGCTGATCCCGGATTTCGGGGGGCTGATCCCAGATTTTGGGGTGAATCCCGTGGGATTTGGGGCTGATCCCGGATTTCGGAGGCTGATCACAGATTTTGGGGTGAATCCCGTGGGATTTGGGGCTGATTCCGGATTTTGGGGTGAATCCCGTGGGATTTGGGGTTGATCCCGGATTTCGGGGGCTGATCCCGGATTTTGGGGCTGATCCCGGATTTTGGGGTGAATCCCGTGAGATTTCGGGGCTGATCCCGGATTTTGGGGTGAATCCCGTGGGATTTGGGGCTGATCCCGGATTTCGGGGGGCTGATCACAGATTTAGGAGTTGATCCCGGATTTTGGGGTGAATCCCGTGGTTTTTAGGGCCGTGCCCCGAGCTGGAGCGGGACCTGGAGAGCTGTGACGAGGCTTTGGGGGTGCTGGACGAGGTGATCATGTCCACGTTCCAGCAGAGCGTCTACTACATGACCAAGGTGACCCCAAAAC
>NW_026625438.1:0-2417 GCF_030028575.1 Malurus melanocephalus | reverse complement strand
AAATCTGACACCAAAATGGGGCTGGGGGTGGGAAATGGGTGGGGAATGCAGAAATTAGCAGGGTTTATCCTGTTATCCTAAAATCTGGGGGAGAAATGGAGCTGGGGGGTGGGAAATGGGGGGGGAATGCAGAAATCAGCGGGGTTTATCCCATTATCCTAAAATCTGACATCAGAATGGAGCTGGGGGGTGGGACACGGGTGGGTAACGCAGAAATCATCGGGGTGTATCTATGTTGTTTATAAATCTGGTGTTAAAATTGATGCAGGGGGTGGAAAATGCAAAATAATCAGGGTTTATGCGGGTTAATTTTTCCCCCATTTTGTCCCCAGAAATGTTGATTTTTTCCCCAATTTTTCCCATTTTTTCCCCAAAGTCCTCACATTTTCCAGGAGTACATGGACCCGATGAACGAACACAACGCTCTGAATTTCCCCCATTTTTTCTCTATTTTCCCCCATTTTCTCTCTATTTCCCCCATTTTTTCCCCAATAATCCCATTTTTCCCTATTTTTCCCCAAAATCCTAACAATTCCCGTTTTCGAGGAGTACATGGACCCGATGAACGAGCACAACGCTCTGAATTTCCCCCATTTTTCCCCCATTTTTCCCCATTTTTTCCCCGATTTTCCCCATTTTTTCTCTGTTTTTCCCCATTTTTCCCCAATAATCCTATTTTTCCCCAATAATCCTATTTTTCCCCAATAATCCTATTTTTTTCCCATTTTCCAGGAGTACATGGACCCTATGAACAAGCACAACGCTCTGAATTTCCCCCATTTTTCCCCATTTTTTCTCTATTTTCCCCCATTTTTTTCCCATTTTTTCTCTGATTTTCCCCATTTTCCCCCCATTTCCCCCATTTTTCCCCAATAGTCCCATTTTCCCCCAATAATCCCATTTTCCCATTTCCAGGAGTACATGGACCCGATGAACGAGCACAACGCCCTGAACGAGGCGCGCCAGATGATCGCCGTGGCCGACGAGAACCAGAACCAGCAGCTGGAGCTGGACGAGATCCTCAAATACAGCGAGTACTTCACGGGCAGCAAACTCATGGACTATGCCAGAAACGTGCACGAGGAGTTCTGAATCCCRAAAAAACCCCAAATCCCAAAAAAAATCCCAAAAAAATCCCCGGGAAAAGCACYCGGCCGAGCCGCGGGAAGCGTTGGACAGCGCCGGCTCCGATCCAAATCTGCAGCTCCCTGGAGAGAATCCACTGATTGATGGGAAATTTGGGATTCCTGGAAAAGTTTGGGATTCATGGAAAAGTTTGGGATTTATGGGAAAGGTTTGGGATTTGTGGAAAAGTTCGGATTCATGGGAAAGTTTGGGATTTATGGAGAAGTTCGGGATTCCCAAAGTTCCGTCCGTCCCTGGGATCTGCAGCTCCTCCAGGAGAATCCACTGATTGATGGGAAAGTTTGGGATTTATGGGAAGATTTGGGATTCATGGAAAAGTTTGGGATTGGTGGAAAAGTTTGGATTCGTGGGAAAGCCTGGGTTTCCTCAAAAAGTTCAGGATTCCCAAAGTTCCATCCATCTCTGGGATCTGCAGCTCCTCGGAGAGAATCCACTGCTGGGATCCCTGGAAAAGTTTGGGATTCCTGGGAAAGTTTGGGATTCATGGGAAAGTTTGGGATTTGTAGAGAAGTTTGGGATTTGTGGAGAAGTTTCGGAATCCTTGAGAGTTTGGGATTTCCAAAGTTTCATCCGTCCCCGGGATCTGCAGCTCCTCGGAGAGAATCCACTGCTGGGATTCCTGGAAAAGTTTGGGATTCATGGAAAAAGTTTGGGATTCCTGGAAAAGTTCAGGATTCGTGGGCAACTCCAAGATCGTAGAAAAGTTTGGGATTCCTAAAGTTCTGTCCTGGAATTTAAATTAAATTAATTCAAATGAGTTAAAATTAAATTTTAAATGACAGGTTTTGCATTGGCGACTGCACCGGGGATGGGAGATTATTCCTTAAAAAAAAAGAAAATCAGATTTTGGTCTAAAATAGAACGATTTCAAAGCATCTCTGAAATAAAATCCATTTTCCCTCTGCTTCCATCTTTCCTGGAAAAAAAAAAAAAAAAAAAAAAACACCTTTTTGGGAAAGAATTCCTGCAAATTCAAGATGTTTTATTTGATTAAATTTATTCTCTTAATTAATGTAAATACAAGAATCTGTCTCTGTCTCGCCTTTCTCCTCTTTCTTTGATGTTTTTATTAAATGCCTTGGATAAGAGGTTTTATATCCAGATTTGATTTTTTTTTTCTGGTTTTCCATTAAATATTTAAATATTGAAWTATTTCTGTGTGCCTTGGGAACGCTGCTGGGTTTRTCAGGGATGGGGGAAAAGGAAATTCCTTGGGAAGAGGAAGAACCCCATCAAAAATGGGTTCAAACACGAACATTTTGGTAAAATCA
>NW_026625437.1:11404-13512 GCF_030028575.1 Malurus melanocephalus | reverse complement strand
GGTTCTGGGAGTCCATCAAATGTTCTGAGAGTCCAGTGAGCGTTCTGAGAGTCCATCAAATGTTCTGGGAGCCCATCGAGGGTTCTGGGAGTCCACTGAGCATTCTGGGAGCCCATCGAGCGTTCTGGGAGCCCATCAAGGGTTATGGGAGCCCATCGAGCGTTCCGAGAGTCCAGTGAGCTTTCTAGGAACCCCATGGAGCATTCTGGGAGCCCACTGAGCATTCTGGGAGCCCATCGAGCGTTCTGAGAGTCCACTGAGCGTTCCAAGAGTCCACTGAGGGTTCTGAGAGCCCATCAAATGTTCTGAGAGTCCAGTGAGCGTTCTGGGAGCCCCATCGAGCATTCTGAGAGCCCATCAAATGTTCTGGGAGCCCATCGAGCATTCTGAGAGTCCACCGAGGGTTCTGAGAGTCCACTGAGCATTCTGGGAGCCCATTGAACGTTCTGGGAGCCCATTGAACGTTCTGAGAGTCCATCAAATGTTCTGGGAGCCCATCAAGTGTTCTGAGAGTCCACTGAGCATTCTGAGAGCCCCATGGAGCGTTCTGGGAGTCCATCAAATGTTCTGGGAGCCTATCGAGGGTTATGGGAGCCCATCGAGCGTTGTGAGACTCCAGTGAGCGTTCTGAGAGCCCATCGAGCATTCTGAGAGTCCAGTGAGCATCCTGGGAGCCGATTGAGCGTTCTGGGAGCCCATCGAGCGTTGTGAGAGCCCATCGAGCGTTCTGGGAGCCCACTGAGCATTCTGGGAGTCCATCAAATGTTCTGAGAGTCCAGTGAGGGTTCTGAGAGCCCAGTGAGCGTTCCGAGAGTCCAGTGAGCGTTCCGAGAGTCCACTGAGCGTTCTGGGAGCCCATCGAGCGTTCCGAGAGTCCATCGAGAGTTCTGGGAGTCCACTGAGCGTTCCAAGAGTCCACTGAGGGTTCTGGGAGTCCATCAAATGTTCTGGGAGCCCCATGGAGCATTCTGARAGTCCACCGAGCGTTCTGGGAATCCATAGAGGGTTCTGGGAGCCCATTGAGCATTCTGGGAGCCCCATGGAGCGTTCTGGGAGCCCACTGAGCGTTCTGGGAGCCACTGAGCATTCTGAGAGCCCCATGGAGCGTTCTGGGAGCCCATTGAGCGTTCTGGGAGCCCATCGAGCATTCCGAGAGTCCACTGAGCATTCTGGGAGCCCATCAAGTGTTCTGGGAGCCCACCGAGCGTTCTGAGAGTCCAGTGAGGGTTCTGGGAGTCCACTGAGTGTTCTGGGAGCCCATCAATGGTTCTGAGAGTCCAGTGAGCGTTCTGGGAGTCCACTGAGCATTCCGAGAGTCCAGTGAGCATTCCATGAGTCCACTGAGCGTTCTGGGAGCCCATCAAATGTTCTGGGAGCCCCATGGAGCATTCTGAAAGTCCACCGAGCGTTCTGGGAATCCATAGAGGGTTCTGGGAGCCCATCGAGCGTTCTGGGAGCCCATCGAGGGTTCTGGGAGCCCATCGAGGGTTCTGRGAGCCCATCAAATGTTCTGAGAGTCCAGTGAGCGTTCTGGGAGCCTATCGAGGGTTTTGAGAGTCCATCAAACGTTCTGGGAGCCCATCGAGGGTTCTGGGAGCCCCATAGAGCATTCTGAGAGCCCATCAAATGTTCTGGGAGCCCCAGGGAGCATTCTGAGAGTCCACTGAGCGTTCTGAGAGCCCATCGAGCATTCTGGGAGCCCACCGAGCATTTTGGGAGCCCATTGAGCGTTCTGGGGAGCCCATCGAGTGTTCTGGGGAGCCCCATTGATCATTCCAGCAACTCCAGGAGCCCCATCGAGCTTTCCAGTGGCTCCAGGGACCCTCATCGAGCATTCTGGGGAGCCCATCGATTGTTCCAGCAGCTCCAAGAGCCCACTGAGCGTTCTGAGGACCCCCATCGATCATTCCAGTGGCTCCACGCTCCCCCATCGAGTGTTCTGGGAGCCCCATTGATCGTTCCAGCGGCTCCAGGAGCGCATTGAGCATTCTGGGGAGCCCATCAAGCATTCCAGTGGCTCCAGGGACCCCCATCGATCGTTCCAGCAGCTCCAGGGAGCATTCTGGGGAGCGCATCGAGCGTTCCAGCAGCTCCAGGAGCCCATCGAG
>NW_026625437.1:8837-10109 GCF_030028575.1 Malurus melanocephalus | reverse complement strand
TTTTTTTTTTTTTTTTTTTTTTTTTTTTTTTGCTAATTCCCTCCCTCCCAGGGCAGCTGTTTGGTAGCACACACGAAGTTGACGTGGCCACATGGAAATCTCAACGCATGCATCCGGGCTGCATATTGCTACCAAAAATGGAATGTTGGGAATAACGCTATGCACCTCGGGAATCGGGGRCAAAATGACCGAGAAAAATCAAGATCTAAAGGGTGATATATATAATATATATATATATCAATGCTATAATTCATAAAAACCTTGTTTAGTAATAAAAAAAATTGCTTTGTTTAAATATGAATATTATAGTCTGCTTCTCATGGTTAGGAAATTAGAGTCTCTCTGAAAAGCAGGTGGCCTCCTCTACTACAATTCCATATCCTGAGCCTCATCTTCCGAGAAGTCGGACATGGAGCTCTCGGATGAGCTGTCCCCGGTGCCTTCTTCCTGTTCTTTTAGTGCTTCTTCTGTTGCATATTTCTGGATGTATTCTGGGTGGGAAAGAAAAAAAAAATAAAAATTAGGGATGGGTGGTAGTTGGAGGAGGTTGGGTCACAGCGCATTTGATAAACTGTGTAAATTGCATATTATTTATAATTGTTATAACTGTGTAAATTGTTATAATTATGTAAATTATAGTTGTTATAATTGTGTAAATTACATATTATATACATACCTGCCCTCTGCAGGCACCGTGGAGCTCCATCCCGCACTCTGCAGGCACCGTGGAGCTCCATCCTGCCCTCTGCAGGCACCGTGGAGCTCCATCCCGCCCTCTGCAGGCACCGTGGAGCTCCATCCCACCCTCTGCAGGCACCGTGGAGCTCCACACCCGCCCTCTGCAGGCACCGTGGAGCTCCGTCCTGCCCTCTGCAGGCACCGTGGAGCTCCATCCCCGCCCTCGGCAGGCACCGTGGAGCTCCGTCCCGCCCTCTGCAGGCACTGTGGAGCTCCATCCCGCACTCTGCAGGCACCGTGGAGCTCCGTCCCGCCCTCTGCAGGCACTGTGGAGCTCCATCCCGCCCTCTGCAGGCACCGTGGAGCTCCATCCCGCACTCTGCAGGCACCGTGGAGCTCCATCCCGCCCACTGCAGGCACCGTGGAGCTCCATCCCGCCCTATGTAGGCACCGTGGAGCTCCATCCCGCCCTCTGCAGGCACCGTGGAGCTCCATCTCGCCCTCTGCAGGCACCGTGGAGCTCCACACCCCCCCTCTGCAGGCACCGTGGAGCTCCATCCCACCCTCTGCAGGCACCGTGGAGCTCCATCCCGC
>NW_026625437.1:5521-7876 GCF_030028575.1 Malurus melanocephalus | reverse complement strand
AATTCCAATAAATAAAATTATTATTATGATTTTTACCTTTAATTTTCTGTATATACCCCAACAATTCCATGAACTAAAACAATTATTTTGATTTTTACCTTTAATTTTCTATTTGTACTCTTCTGATTTTATTTGTACTCTTCTGGACCCCAATAATTCCAATAAATAAAATTATTATTTTGCTTTTTACCTTTAATTTTCTATTTGTACTCTTCTGATTTTCTGTATGCACTCTTCTGAACCCAAATAATTCCATGAAATAAAACGATTATTTTGCTTTTTACCTTTAATTTTCTGTTTGTACTCTTCTGAACTCCAATAATTCCAATAAATAAAATTATTATAGTGATTTTTACCTTTGGTTTTTTGGTTGCACTCTTCTGAACCCAAATAATTCCAATAAATAAAATTATTATGATTTTTACCTTTGATTTTCTGTACATATCCCAATAATTCCATGAAATAAAACGATTATTGCGATTTTTACCTTTGATTTTCTGTTTGTACTCTTCTGAACACCAATAATTCCATGAAATTGATTCTTGTGATTTTGAATGATTATTTTGATTTTTACCTTTAATTTTCTGTTTGTACTCTACTGAACACAAATAATTCAATATTCCTTGAAGATGAAACCCCAATAATTCCATGAAATAAAATGATTATTTTGATTTTTACCTTTAATTTTCTATTTGTACTCTTCTAAACCCCAATAATTCCATGAAATAAAATGATTATTTTGATTTTTACCTTTGATTTTCCATTTGTACTCTTCCAAACCCCAACAATTCCATGAAATAAAACGATTATTTTGATTTTTACCTTTGATTTTCTGTTTGTACTCTTCCAAACCCCAATAATTTTATTAAATAAAATGATTTTTACTTTTGATTTTCCATTTGTACTCTTCCGAACCCCAACAATTCCACGAAATAAAACGATTATTTTGATTTTTACCTTTGATTTTCTGTTTGTACTCTTCCAAACCCCAATAATTCTATTAAATGAAAAGATTTTTACCTTTGATTTTCCATTTGTACTCTCCCGAACCCCAACAATTCCATTAAATAAAATGATTATTTTGCTTTTTACCTTTAATTTTCTGTTTGTACTCTTCCGAACCTCAATAATTCTATTAAATAAAATGTTTCTTGTGATTTTGAATGATTCTTGTAATTTTTACCTTTAATTTTCTGTACATAGCCCAATAATTCCATTAAATAAAATGATCATTGTGATTTTTACCTCTGATTTTCTGTTTATACTCTTCTGAACCCAAATAATTCCATTAAATAAAATGATTATTGTGATTTTTACCTTTCATTTTCTGTATATATCCCAATAATTCCATGAAATAAAACGATTATTTTGATTTTTACCTTTGATTTTCCATTTGTACTCTTCCGAACCCCAATAATTCTATTAAATAAAATTATTTTTACCTTTAATTTTCTGTTTGTACTCTTCTGAACCTCAATAATTCTATTAAATGATTTTTACCTTTGATTTTCCATTTGTACTCTTCCGAACCCCAACAATTCCATGAACTAAAACAATTATTTTGATTTTTACCTTTCATTTTCTCTTTGTACTCTTCCGAACCCCAATAATTCTATTAAATAAAATGATTTTTACCTTTGATTTTCCATTTGTACTCTTCTGAACCCCAACAATTCCATGAAATAAAACGATTATTTTGATTTTTACCTTTCATTTTCTATTTGTACTTTTCCAAACCCCAATAATTCTATTAAATAAAAAGATTTTTACCTTTGATTTTCCATTTCTGCTCTTCCAAACCCCAACAATTCCACGAAATAAAATGATTATTTTGATTTTTACCTTTGATTTTCCATTTGTCCTCTTCCAAACCCCAATAATTCTATTAAATAAAATGATTTTTACCTTTGATTTTCCATTTGTACTCTTCTGAACGCCAATAATTCCATGAAATAAAACGATTATTTGTGATTTTTACCTTTAATTTTCTGTTTCTGCTCTTCTGAACCCCAACAATTCCACGAAATAAAACGATTATTTTGATTTTTACCTCTGATTTTCTATTTGTACTTTTCCAAACCCCAATAATTTTATTAAATCAAATTATTTTTACCTTTAATTTCCTGTTTGTACTCTTCCAAACCCCAATAATTCCATTAAATAAAATGCTTATTGTGATTTTGAATGATTATTTTGATTTTTACCTTTGATTTTCTATTTGTACTCTTCCGAACCCCAATAATTCTATTAAATAAAATTATTTTTACCTTTAATTTTCTGTTTGTACTCTCCTGAACCCCAACAATTCCATTAAATAAAATGATTATTTTGCTTTTTACCTTTAATTTTCTGTTT
>NW_026625437.1:0-1930 GCF_030028575.1 Malurus melanocephalus | reverse complement strand
CTACAATTAAAAATGAAAAAAAAAAAGGCAGCAAAAACAGCATCAGAAGGGCCAAAACTACTCAGGGATTTCATTTTTGGGCAGAAAATCCCAAAAATTTGGTTCATCCCAAGACCATGAACTGTGAGTTTTTGTTCCATCACCATTCACTTCTGGGCAGAAAATCCCAAAAGTTTGGTTCTCCCCAAGACCATGAACTGTGCATTTTTGCTTCATCACCATTCATTTTTGGGCAGAAAACCCCAAAAATTGGGTTCACCCCAAGACCATGAACTGTGGGGTTTTTTTCCACCATCACCATTCAGTTTTGGGCAGAAAACCCCAAAAATTTGGCTCAGCCAAAGACCATGAACTGTGAATTTTTGCTCCACCATCACCATTCATTTTTGGGCACAAAACCCCAAAAATTTGCCTCACCCCAAGACAATTAATTATGGATTTTGTTCCACCATCACCATCCACTTTTGGGCAGAAAACCCCAAAAATTTGGGTCATCCCAAGACCATGAACTCCGAATTTTTGCTCCACTATCTCCATTCAGTTTTGGGCTGAAAACCCAAAAAAATTGGGCTCTCCCCAAGACCATAAATTGTGGATTTCTGTTCCATCACCATTCACTTTTTGGGCAGAAAATCCCAAAAATTTGGCTCACCCCAAGACAATGAACTGGGAATTTTTGCTCCACTACCACCACTCCCTTTTGTACTGAAAACACCCAAAAATTTGGTTTATCCCAAGACAATGAACTGTGAATTTTTGCTCCATCACCATTCACTTTTGGGCAGAAAATCCCAAAAATTTGGGTCATCCCAAGACCATGAACTCCGAATTTTTGCTCCACTATCTCCATTCACTTTTTGGGCAGAAAACCCTAAAAATTTGGCTCAGCCAAAGACCATGAACTGTGAATTTTTGGCTGCACCATCACCATTCACTTTTGGGAAGAAAATCCCAAAAATTGGGTTCATCCCAAGACCATGAACTGAGGGGTTTTTTTCCACCATCACCATTCAGTTTTGGGCAGAAAACCCCAAAAACTGGGCTCACCCCAAGACAATTAATTATGGTTTTTGTTCCACCATCACCATTCAATTTTGGACAGAAAATCCCCAAAATTGGGTTCATCCCAAGACCATGAACTGTGAATTTTTGTTCCATCACCATTCACTTCTGGGCAGAAAATCCTAAAAATCGGGTTCTCCCCAAGACCATAAATTGTGGATTTTTGCTCCACTATCACCATTCACTTTTGGGCAGAAAATCCCCAATTTTGGGTTCATCCCAAGACAATGAACTGTGAATTTTTGCTCCACCACCATCCACTTTTGGGCAGAAAATCCCAAAAACTGGGCTCACCCCAAGACCATGAACTGTAGGTTTTATTCCATCACCACCATTCACTTTTTGGGCAGAAAACCCCAAAAATTTGCCTCACCCCAAGACAATTAATTATGGATTTTGTTCCACCATCACCATTCATTTTGGACAGAAAATCCCCAATATTGGGTTCATCCCAAGACCATAAATTGTGGATTTTTTCTCCACCATCACCATTCAGTTTTGGACAGAAAATCCCAAAAATTGGGTTCATCCCAAGACCATGAAATATGGATTTTTATTCCACCACGCATGGATTAATTATTTAAAAATCCCAAAATTCCTCTTTGCTTGGGATCTGATAAAAACCCGATAAAAACGTTTTGGAGATTTCAAATTCTCACATTTCACTGGCACAACTTCACCTGTAAATTTTGGGCATAAACAGCAGAATTTTGGAAAAAAAAATTAAGATTTTTTTACCTATAGATGGGGATTTGAAGGGGTATTTGTCAGGAAGGTCGACTCGAACTTTCCATACTCCACCTTCATATGGCGCTGAAAGGCAAAAAAAAAATAGGAATTAAAAAAAATATATATCCAGAATTTTTTG
>NW_026625436.1:11189-12323 GCF_030028575.1 Malurus melanocephalus | reverse complement strand
CACCAAAAAGAATGTTTCTATCAAGTATTTTCAAGATGGTTTTATTACATTTCTAGAGGAMTTTTTCTTTGAAAAATGTATTGATTCTGTACAATTAAACTGGAGGAAAATTTAAGTCTGACATTGAATGCTTTAWTCATGGATCTATCTTTTATGATAAATCCAACAACAATTTTAACACTAGCACAGAATCCAGCATAGCACTTACTCTTTATTTGGGAAAGTTATAGAAATAAGATTTAATTCTGGCCCAAAAATGCCATCCATCCAGAATTCCGAGATTTTAAATAGATCAATTTTGCATCTGCATGATGAATCCTCCCAGACCTWTCTTGAACTCAAACATTACTTTGTGATTGTTTGCKCATTTWAAAACTTAAAATATTTTAGAAAGCTACTTTTCTCAAACATAATACCAACAAACTACTTGGGACATCAGTACAACATACCGAAGTAGCCATCTTTCATAGGAAGAGAAGAAAATTGCTAAATTAAAGAAGAAGTTGAGGACATAATTACCATGGATTAYCAAGTAATAAATTCCAGTTCTAACAAATAGTGGGCAAAAACTCTGAAAATAATTTTATYAATTCCCTTGGCACTTTTACCTGACTTGTTTTATATATTCCCTTTGGTTTACAAGGCTATTGCATAGCTTTGTACAGGCTTTATCACAGCCTAACCTTGGTGTGTTTGTATGTATATGTGTGTGTTKATACATGAATGATGTAAAAAGAATGCATAAACAAACATGTTCTAACCACCTCTTTCTTGCTAAAAGACTAACAAAATTCAGAAAACACTGAAAAATAATCTATCATAACTGGAAAGATGATACTATTTTTTTTTTTTTTTGCATTACCAATACTCTTCTAAAAAGGCAAAATGAAAGACAAGTGAAAAACATTTATTACAAATGGTCATAAAGAGAGGAAGTTTGAGTAGATTAAGCTTATTTTCTCCATTATCAATGTTTTGGTTTTATTCTACTTATTAATTTCCTGTCTCTCTAAGTTCAGGTCTCACTAGATATTACTATTGTTTCAGAAAAAAAAAAAAAATTACAACCCAGGAGAACATTGTTTTATGTTGTGTTGTTGACAGTCTGTGAATTTTTGAGGAAGACAGTTATTT
>NW_026625436.1:6226-8320 GCF_030028575.1 Malurus melanocephalus | reverse complement strand
GATGAACACAATTTCAACATTAGGTACACTCACCTTTTTTCCCTAACAGGGAGAGAAACTTTGGAGGAAGTAAAAACAGTGACAGATACCCATAAAAATRTATCAAACTTTGGGCATKYCTCTGAAGGGGATGCATTTAAATATCTGAAAAAAGGGAAGCACAGTACCCATATTTAAGAAGGGAAGAAAGGATGACCCTGGAAACTGCTAACGTGTCAACCCCTACTCTGGAAAACTTCTTTATTTTCCCTCTAGGAAAAAAATTCTTTACTCTGAGGTTGGTGAGGCACAGGAATAGGTTTCCCAGGGAACTTGTGGATACACCATCCCTGGAGGTGTTCAAGGTCCCCAGAATGGGGCTCTAAAYAACATGCTCTAATTGAAGGCATCCCTGCTCAGAGGAGGGGGGTTGAAATTAGATGATCTTCTAAGCCCCCTACCAACACTTTCTATGGTTCTGCGTCCTGACTCATATTTCTTGTAGAGTCTTAAAGCTTTTCTCATCATCTATGGAACTTGGCTTGTGTTCCTTCCTTGTCCTAGAAGAATATGGGTCAAACACAGATTACCTTCTATCATCTGAGCCAAGAATCAAATGCAGAGATACACAGGATCTGCAGCTTATGCCCTCTCCAGCAGGCAGTATCGTGGTGCATAAGACAGAGGAGAAGACACTTAGCTTGACATTGAAATCCTCTCATCCCCAGTATACAGCATGAATGATTGACATAACAGTACCTATGAGCATAGGCCCAGMCAATAAATGCTATTGTATGATGAAGAACAGAAGAAAAGGCAACAACTACTGGTAAAGGACACAGTGCCAAATCAGTCTTTGCATGATAATCTAGTGCCAATGGAGAGCAGGATGATGAATTTTGTATCTCATCATCATCAGCTTAGTCAGATGAAATGGTATCAATAGGATTGCTTCATTCCTCACAGTGACTGCATGGCCCAGGAAAACTCCATTCTTACAGCATGATGCAGAGAAGGGAAAAAGAAAGCAGGTACCTAACCAGAACTGATCCTTTTCCCACTGTTCTGGTAGCCCTTCGAGGCATCAAGGCCGGATGGACCAATGCAGTTTGACTGCACTAGAGCAACTGTCTGGTTCTGATGTCAAATAAGACATCTGAGGCTGCTCAAGCAACAGGCTCTAGAGCTGATCCTCTTGCCCAAGGCTTGAAGCACAGGCAGGATTTTGGCCATGACATGCTGAGGCAGCAAAACTCCCACAAAACAGGTTGAAGGGGGATGAGTTTGTCCCAGATAACATATGGCCAAAAAGCCCTTTAAAGAAGTCACCAAATGCAAACGAGTAAGGAAAGGTAGCAAGATACAACAGAAGTAGAAGAATTCTBTCTCAGTAGTGTAGGCAAACAGTGAGATAGAAGTTGAAATTGTGGTGATGTTCCATTTTGCATACCAAACCCTTAGCAAACAGAAGAGACAGGTTAGAGAGAGACCTTTGTGGATGCTGAAATGGAAATCTTCCTTGTTTGAAGTCATGAGGCAACTCTGCACTCTTGCACTCTGCAAGAATGTGTACATGATGTCCTTAAAGAATATGCAGCATATATTTGTATTCACACAAACATCCACTCATASATATAAAATGCATCTCATTCTGTTAATATCTAGAAATATTATAAGACACAAGAAAATCAAGAGACTACCCCAAACTTCACATTTAAAAATATTTTTCATAATCTCTAACTATAAAGAGAAAGAAATTATTATTGTATGAAGTGGGTTGTATTATCATTACAAAAGAATGGTAGCTCATCAACATAGTGGCTATGAGTAAATGCTCTTTTTCCTTGTCTTCAAAGTGTCTATAAACCATGACAGAATATTTTACCATTAAATCAGCTGCGTCTTAGAAGTAAAATAAAACATCATAAACAATTTAGTGATTTATGCACTTAAACACCTATTTATTCATAATTCATACAATATCAAGTTTTTTAACATATATAGTAGCACCGGTGCCTTCCTGTCAAAATTAACTAACCAGTGCTCCCTCTTTCAATTTTTAAAGAATGCACATCTGTGCAGACTGACATGAAAACTGACAGTATGGGACACAAG
>NW_026625436.1:5121-6027 GCF_030028575.1 Malurus melanocephalus | reverse complement strand
AAAGATAAACCAATCTGTATGAACAGTTACAGGATTGTGTATGGGATACAAGACAGATGGGGTGACAGTTTCGCATAGGGTTGAGTCTAGCAAAATTTCTTTCCCCTGGTATAACCCTGCTATTGCTCATCTCCAAATACTGATTTTGTGGCCAGGGCACAAAGAACCTTCSAGAAGGGCAGGCAGAGAGGGCAGACCAGTCCCAGCCAGGTGCCTGCAGCCCAGTGTTCACTCCCCAGCTGGGAGCTGTGGAGGGCTGGCAGAGGCCCCACATGATGGTRGGACAGGSTGCTGATGGTAATGGCCAGGGCTCAGGAGGGAGAATGGACATCTTAAAGATTCAGCGTGTACCYAACAGCCTTGCGCTAACTCCAGGCTTGAAGAGTTTTATCTGGAGGCTTAGTGGACCACAAGTCAATTCTTTTAACTTACAAAAATAGGAGAAAACCATCGGCCTTAGAGTACAGGGCAGTCGCTGTCAGGCTGCTGTGAGCAGTCAGGTGGCTGGGCCCTCTGGCTGACCAGGGAGCGCTGCCGTGTAAGCTGACAGCAAACCAGACAGGTTGCCACTTGAAGCTCCCTACCTTTCAGCAGAAATGTATAGGAACTGACATGCCTCCTCCAMGTGTTTCATTTCTGATGAACGAGCACACACATACCAAAGGATGACACTTCACTGAAAGCTGACTTGCTTGAAGTGCAAAATGTCACATGGAAACAAAAAAGCACCTGCTGGGCAAAAATATGCATATAAAGCACATTAAAACCTTAGAAGTAATTGTGAACCTTTTTTTTTTTTTTAAAGAGGGAAAAAAATTGAGCTGAGAAAGTCTGGAGACAATCTACTTTCTATTATTTTTCCACTAGAAAATCTTATTCTGTAATTACCCTCCTTTAACTCTTGTT
>NW_026625436.1:3592-4522 GCF_030028575.1 Malurus melanocephalus | reverse complement strand
GAATCAGTATCTCTTTTAGCTTTAGTTTCAATATGACTAAATAACAATAGCAGAATTTACATTCACACGTTATAATTAGTAATTGAACCCCTGATTTCTGCACAAAGTTGCTTAACATGAAATAATTTAATTTACATATTAATGAATAAGTAACACCAWTTGCAGAACTATTGACATTACRGAYTGAGTACTACACTGGCTCATCAGATCATTCATTGAAAACAGACTATTTTCAATTCTTGCTGCAKTTCAATATTCTAGATGATAAGACTATAATTTTTATTTATTTCTTTCAAGATACACAGCTCTGATATATATTTGACACAATGGATTTCTAGGCAACTTATTTTTCTAGAACTCACAATTTTTCTCTTAATTTAAAATGGGCAAAGACAAAATTTAAATCTTAGCAATTTCAAATAAAATTTCTTTCTGATATATGACAAAGATACCATAAAATGCAAAAGTAAAAAAACAAAAAACAAAAAACAAAAAAACAGGTCAGGTTTTTTTTTTCTCTGCCTTTTTTCTAAGCTTACTTTTTAGTTTCCCAATTTTTCTTCCTCCGACTGTTAGTTTTTATACATTAAACATGCAATACATTAGATAGAAGACATCCCTTTTCTATATACTGGGCTTTTAAATTTCTAAATCATTATGACTGCACACCTATATAGATACTAGTGCTATCTGTTATTTATCTTCTGATTACATTTTAGTTGACATCCAAATTCAACCCATATTGCAGAAAAGTAAATTCTTTAACATCAAAGAGAATTAAAAAAAAAAAATAAAAAAAAATCCGTCCAGAATTGGGAAACTGCATCAATAATTTATTCTTGAGATGGGACAAGAAATAGCTTGCAAGTTAGTTGTAAAGAAAAATGGAAACAGATTCTATAATCATTATTTTCCTGTGTTTTGGCAAAG
>NW_026625436.1:0-758 GCF_030028575.1 Malurus melanocephalus | reverse complement strand
ATTTCACCAACATGGCCTCCCTCTGGAAATGAGTCTTCTAATGTCCTATAGACATATGGCTCTTCTGATGGTCCAGAATCACTGGCAGATGAAAATGATGAATTTCTACCTCAGCTDCATCCAAATCTAGTGAGAAGCAAGAGCATTTGGACAGGAAGTCATTAAAGAGTGCCCTAGAAGGACACAGTGTTAGCAGAACTGGGCTCATAAAGTTGACCTGGTTTTATGTCTAAGGGAAAATAGGCACTTGGYCTTAAGASAYCTAACCCCTAGCTARAATATGGCATTGCTATTTGTAAAAATTGTTTACTTGAAGCCTGAGAAGTTGTCTTGAAGCATATGAGTATATTTAAAATATTTTTCTTTTCCAGCAGACYTGTTAATTACATTTTCAGTTTATGTTTTCTATTTTACTTAAAATGTCTCTGGATAGCCTGTTTCCTCTGTTTTAAAAGAAAAATAAAAGTAATATGTTCAATGATAATACATAAGATGAGCAATTACAGAATCTTTTASGTTGGAAAAGACCTCTAATATCACCAAATCCAGCCATTAACCCMGCACTTCCAAGCTCATAACTAAACCAGGTCACTAAGCAGCCCATCTACATATCTTTTACATACCTCTAGGGATGGTGACTCCACACTTCCCTGGGTAGGCTGTTCCACTGCCTGAAAACCTTTTTGGTGAAAAAACTTTTCCTAGTACCCAGTCTAAACTTTTCATGGGACAACTTGATGTCATATCCCTTGTTACTT
>NW_026625435.1:11076-13380 GCF_030028575.1 Malurus melanocephalus | reverse complement strand
GTGCGAATAAGGTTGCTTTTAATGAAATTGAAACTCATCAGAGGAAATCAAAACCCTCAAATCAGATTACCGATTGATTTTTTTTTTTTTTTTTTGGGCCACTTGTCGTTGTTCAATGTAGGCCCCTAAGTTTTACAGGAAAAGGAAGAGAAAGTGCCTGGTCTGGAGTCAGGGCATGCAAGCAACCTCTAAACTAAAGCATACAAAGGAGAAACCTTCCTGCAGTCACACAAGTCATAAAAAGTTCTAAAAAGTTGGTGGTGTCACTCAAAACTCCATCTTTAACCAGATACTTAACGAAATACTTAAATGTTGTAATTAAATGGACTGTCCTAGAACTTGAAATTGTAGGAATCAAACAACGAAATCCAAGCCATTTCCCTCTCTCATGTGTAATGCTAAATTTTGTTGTCAGACAAAAAGATAAAATATAATTTCTCAGTGTCCAGGTCAAAATTAAGTGAGGGAGGAGTTCAAACCTCCCAATGTGGTTTCCCACTTCAACTGGTGACATCACTGGAACATTCGGGCCAGCTGAAATATGACAGTGACAGAGGTGATGCAGTCCTGATTCTATTTTATTTCTTAAATATTTTACTTCTGAAACATTTAAATAAAGCAACAGTTGAACTTAATGGTTTCATTTGTTCTTTGTTGACTTAGTGCTACTACTGAAAGGGCATCATGAATTAAAGGGTGTAGCTAATTAGTCACCAAATAATGCATTTTTGGTGGCCACAAAGCTTTTACAGGATTTTGGTTATGTGACCCTTTGTTTGCATTTACATTTAAAATAAATTAAGATGTTTGAGAAATGACTTTGTAGCAAAAGAGAACTTTTGCTGGGCAGGGCAGGTGAGGGTGCAAGGAAATAATCTGAAGGCTACTCTGCTTCAACCAGACAGAAGTCACAGATCTCCTGCCGTGTAAAATCTAAAATATAAAAATCAAGTGGGAAAAAAAGGAAACTGAGGCTGGAATTGGTGTGGGTAACACAGCCAGTCAAGAGCTGCCCTGTATCTGTGAGGAAACATGGGACGGAAATACCCAGGGGAAGATGGAGAGAGGAGAGGAGGAAATTGTGAAAATAATTGTACAATGAAACCCAATAAAGTTGTATTTAATGATCTCCTTCCTCGTGCCGTGGAATTCTGTTGTGGGAGCAAGCGCTTGGGGTTTGTCTGGAATGGTTTGGGTGGGAGGAACCTCAAATCCCACCCAGTGCCACCCCTGCCATGGCAGGGACCCCTCCCAATGTCCCAGGCTGCTCCAATGTCTGGCTTTGGGCACTGCCAGGGGCTGAGATTGGGCATTTCACCCCCCAAATTGGATCAGTGCTGAGGGAACGAGCCCAAGGAAACAAAAACTTAAATAAATAATTCAGATTAAAATAGTCTTAGGCAGAGGATGCTTTCTGAGGTCACCTCGAGGTGGTTCAGATGACTGAGCCCCAGACTCCAGCTCAGCACCCACAGTCACAGTTTTTGCAGTGACAAACCTGGTGACAGCAATTTCAGCAATGGCAGAGTTGGGATGGGTTTTTTTCCCTTCGTTTCAATGTATTCAGTTGGTTCAGGTCAATGACTAATTCACTCAGAACTGAAAACATGATTGGGAGTTGGAAGAGCAGAAAATGTGTTTTCCTCTCCCTATCTATGAATAAAAAAAAAATTTGAAAGGATAAGATCTGCTGGGCTTTATTATCTTAAGGATGTGGTGATCAGAAACCACCTATTAAATTTTTTTTTTTACTATAGATAATAATATCTCCTCTGCATATTAACTTTATCAGTGAAATTAATTAATGAAATTTATCATTCAGGTGCAGAATATGCTCCTTGATTTTGCACCCAGCACTATTTTGGTAGGTCTGGTTAACTGATGGAATTAATGCTGTTCTCACCACAGTGGTACTGAACCMTCATTTCCATCCAAAAAGAACTCARTGACTCACAGAATAAAAAAGAAATGCAACTTTCTGCATTTTCGTCCCTACAAAGATATAAACCACATAATCAGATTACAAAATATAATTGCATACAGGAATGTAAATAAATTAAATAATGGGGAGAGCTCTGTGATCAGCCAAAGGAAGTGAAAATTCAGTAACACCCTTAGGTTTGAACAATAATAGTTAAATTTGTTGATAATGGGAATAATCTCCCCTTAGGAAAATGAGCTGACACTCTCAGGGAAAAATTAATAAAAGATAGATCAGACAGTACTTTTTTCCCTAATTTTCAGTGAAAATCGTATTTGAAATCCATCTTGAATGGGGATAAGATTGAATTTTCTTAAATTTTG
>NW_026625435.1:7266-10211 GCF_030028575.1 Malurus melanocephalus | reverse complement strand
GGTCCAATCATGGAATGATTTTGGGGGAAGGAACCCATCCAGGAGCTCATCCAGGTCCAAGCCCTTGCAGGGACACCTGGACCAGGCTGCTCCCATCCCATCACACACATGTGCAGGCCTGTGTGTGCTGCAACCTGCAAGAGCTTACAACTAACATTTATTTTCTTATAAGTCTTTAAATTTTTTTTAAATTTCAGCTCCTTGGAGGTCATGTCCTAGAGCAGATCACAGGTGTTTGGTGATGCTGCCAGGATGGTTTGGCTGCAGCCCACGGTGGCAAAGCTCTGACACCACCCCAGCTGATCTCTGAAATTCTTCTCTTTGGGCTGAGTTTTGCTGCCCACCAAAGCCCAGCTGATCTCTGAAATTCTTCTCTTTGGGCTGAGTTTTCCTGTCCCACCAAAGCCCATCTGATCTCTGAAATTCTTCTCTTTAGGCTGAGTTTTTCCTCCTCACTGAAGCTGAGCTGTGCCCACACAAGCCTGGCCTCAAGCTCAGCCAGAGGCTGAAGCCAAGCTCTCCTCCCTGCTGGTCCTGGGAGCACCTGGAGGGTGATGCTGCCCCAGGACGGCAGATTTTGGATCTTTGATGTTCCCAGCAAGGCAAATCCACTCACCTTTCACTCATCCCAGGCCCAGAGTAGGGGATAACCCAGCCCAGCCCAGGCTCAGTTCCTTGGAATGCATGATGAGGATGCTGGGAGGCCACCCTGGATGTGCCCCAGTGAGGTACAGGCACAGCAATTAGTAAAATCAAGGTGTATTTCCTACATCATGCAGCTGGGGGCATTTTGCAACTCATTTCGCCGGAGAAAAACTTGTTATTTAATTGCCTTGGCTGCTGCTGGATCAGATTCAAAATGAGGGGGAATATCAGGTCCTGCCAGATATATTCAATCATATTCCTGCTTTTTTTTTTTTTTTCCTGACTGGGACTGATGTGCCAGTAAGCAGTGAAGCAGTTAAACAGGGACATGTGAATTCCAGCAACGCTGAGATTTCAAAGTTAACACCCCACCAGGATGAAGGAGGAAAATGAGCATTTCCCTCCACTCTCTCCCTGTCCCTGTGGTGAGCTTAAGGGGAAGAGAATTCACCATGGTTTGGCCAAATGCTGGAAATTGGACACTTCCTATTCACCCCGATAAACCAAGAATAACATCTTGTGCAGCCCTCAAACAAATAAATAAATAATAATTAAAAAAAGACTGCTAAAATTCAGAATTATGGGTGAGGTGAGGTCAGAGCTGGTGGGGAAGGTGGAGATGAGGCATCACACCATCCCTGTCCCCACTGGATGGGGATGGGGTTATTTCTCACCACCACAACCCCGTGCCCAAGTGGAACTGGGTGGAGAAGGGGAAAAAAAGATACGTCTAAATGAGTCCAATAGTGATGATTAAGTTCCTAAGAGGCAATCTAATTTAGCTATATAAAATCATGAAAGGGGAAGAATTAATTGATACTAATGAGTTATACGAGATAGCATCATAATTAATTCCTAAATAGAAAGAGGACATAGGCTGGAGCGAGGGGGGACTGCACTGGCCTATATATCAGAATAGATTACAGAGGCTACTCCAGATGAGAAACTGCCAAAGTCAGAGTGGGACCGAGTCAGGAGATCTTTGCCAACGCAAAGAAAAGTCCTTCCAACAAAACCTGAGAGCTGGGAAGTTCAAGGGCCACTCTGCCATGTCCCCTGCTCCCTCTGTGGCATTTACACCAGCTATGCCCTGTCCAGCTCTGTCCATCTGGGAGCACAAACACMACAGCTTTGCTGGTTGTAACTGCACGGATTTGGGTTGATTTTTCACCCCCTAAATAATGGGGTGAGTAAATCAGTGCATAATCCACGGCATCTTCACAGAGCGTTACCAGCTCTGATATTGCTGCAGCATCCTGGATAAAGGATTTGGGGGTGATATTTGGAGCCAAGTCGCCTTTTTTCTGCTCCATTTTGAACCTAATTACTCCCTCGGGGCACAAATCACAGGTGACCASGCATATGCTGGAAGACAAAAACCTCTGATGAATCACAGAAATGAAATTTTGTAAGGACAGGGCATTCTTTCTGTAAATTCCATAAAATCATTGCATCTTGATCCCATGTTCACCAATAGAAATCAGAGACCTCTGCAGTTTTTTTCTTCTGAAAACAAACATAAAATGTTGTGTTTTGGTTTTATTTTCCATATTAGGTTTAGTTTTCAAAAAAATTCAGTTGTTACTGCAGGRTAGAGCTCAAAATATGCTCATTTATCAATGCTGGTTGTTTTTTTAGAGGGGAAATCATGGAAAACTATTTTGATTTTCATTGTTGTGTTCACTAAGAGAAGGAAATTAGAAGAGAGCTGGAGAGGGGTTACAGGACAAGGGGGAATGGYTTCCCACTGCCAGAGGGCAGGGATGGATGGGATATTGGGAAGAAATTAAATATTATTACAAAATCCAAACCAGGAATGGRATGGTGCYGYGCAGAGAAATGGAAATGGRGTARAAAATCAGTAATTTAGATATGAGGGGCTGATGTTCACCAGCCTGAATTTACTACTGATGGCTTCTCCTAACGTTTAACTTCATGCTTAAAATACTGCTGGTACTGGAATTTTCAAAATCAGTGCTGGTGTGATAATCTTTTCCCAGTACAAATAAATTAAACATTAAATGGAAATAATGTGTGGATTTCCAGCTTTGGGTTTGCTGCCACTGATGCTTCCTCCTCATGACAAATTCAGAGATGAATGTACCAAACAGGCCACGGTGTTACTAAAAGTTACACCTCAATTTGATGGAAAAGCCAAGGCAAAATAATATTTGAGCAAGAGAAATATTTGAAGAATATTGAGGAAGATGAAAAAAAAAGGATGAGGATGGAGAAAATGATGAAAATTAATAAAGTGATGACAAAAATGTTTGAGACAATGATGAAATAAATGATGAAGA